>NC_052022.1:36893816-37091495 GCF_015832195.1 Motacilla alba alba | reverse complement strand
GAAGTCAAGCTTTCCTGAAGGGAGGATTCTTTACTGCCTGATTCTTCTGTATCTTCATGTGAAAGATGTTGTTGTGCTGCAGGAAATGACTTCAATGAGAAAATAATTCCAGCTTCAGACAGAGACCAAGTATTGCCAGCAGTTGTTCCAGGTGCTGCTGCCATCAGCCCCTGCAGGAAGGAGCAGAGCCCCCAGTGCACGCTGGGCTTTGGCACAGGAGCCCCCCGGGGGCACAGGTCTCTGGGGCAGGAGAGGGGCACCAGCGCTGCCAGGGCTCAGGGGGGTGGCAGCTCTGCTTGGGCGGGGACTCTGCCACACCTGCTGATGCCAGCGCTGCCCGGGCCCCAGGGCTCAGAGCAGCATTCGCGCCCTGGCCCACCCGCTCCTTGTGCGTGTGGCACCCGCGGGTTTAGGATGGCCAGCAGCCGGCACGTGTCCCAAGGAGGCCGTGCCAGCTTCCCTGGAAGGCCCCGTGCCCTTGCCAGCGCGGCTGCGTCGGCAGCCCTGGGGGCTCCTTCTGCTGCCCCGAGCCCGCAGAGCAGGCCAGCGTTTGCTGCTGCTCTGAGCCCTTGCTAAAGATCCTGTCGGGCTGTCTTAGACACTTGGGGCCAGGGATTCCTTCCAACCTGGGCCACTTGGGGTGGGCCGGGGATGGCCCCAGGGCCGGTGGCAGAGTGTGCAAGGACCCTTTGTGACACGGTGCAGCACGGTCATTGTGGCATGGAATGGCACAGGGTGTCCTTTGTGACACGTGGTGACATAGGAGCTGGCGGTGACAAGAGCAGCCACAGTGCTCGGAGCACAGCGACGGGACAGGACGGGATAGAGCGGTGCTGTGAGGAGCCCCTGCACGGCACGCTCCTTCGTGTCCTACCCGCAGCTTTTCTGAGGCATTGTTCCTACAGCTGACCTTGCAGCCAAGCTGTGGGACTTGGTGACTTGAATCATTTACGAGGAGTCTCCTGTCATTGTGGCAGGAGCCTTCAAGAGCAGAGTGCAGGACTTGCTGTCCTGCAGCCTTCCTGAGGCTTCACTGTCGCAGGTGCCTGGAAGGCACAACTGCAATTGTTGACTTGGTGACACCTGAGGCATCTCTCTAGAAGGTGCCTTCAAAACTGGGTGGTGGAATGGCGGGCAGATTTCTCGGCCTGTTCAAAGTGTTCGAGAGGAAAAAGAAGGAAAGCCCTGAAGCTGCCCCTGCACAACAGCCTGAAGAGCCAGAGCAGATCCAGACACTGCAAGATGGTGAGTGGCAGAGCTGGGCCACAGGGATGATGGCTGCAGTCAGCTTGGCCCCATCCCATCCCATCCCATCCCATCCCATCCCATCCCATCCCATCCCATCCCATCCCATCCCATCCCATCCCACTCCCTGGGGACATGCCCATGGACAGGACACAAGAGGGGCCGGGCAGACACCCCGCAGTGGCCGTGCTCCATCCCCCTGGGGCATCCCGGGCTCTCCCTGCCTGGGGAGCGCAGGGCTGGGCTGTGTTCTCCGGCCTCTCCCGCAGCCCCTCAGCTCTGGCTGCGCTCGCTCTTTGCCAGATGCAGCCCTGGAGCGCACACAGGAGCAGCAATCCAGCCGTGGCCGCTTCCGCAGAACGGCGCAGGTACCTGCAGCCATCCCCCCCTGGGCTGGGCCTGCTGCCCCTGCTCAGCCGAGCACCGTGTGTGGAGCACTCCATGGAAGATCCCTGGCTTCTTGCCCTTCTCCTACAGCTGGTTTGCAACTTCCTCAAGAGCATTCGGCAGGAAGAGAGCAGCACCACGGGCACAGGGCTCAGAGCACACTCAGAGCTCCTCACACATGAGACCAGTGCCGCCCTCCTGGATTTGCTGGTGGAGAAGGGTGTTTCCAGGCCAGAACAAGTAAGCAGCCTGTGGCCAGGCTTCCATTCCCCCATCAGTCACGTGGCTTCCCAAGCCACGCCTGCTGGTCCCTGGGAGCCTTTGAGGCCATCGCAGTGAGGTGGGAATGGAAGCACTTCTCTGGGGACACTGGGAACATTGCTCCCTCTGGCAGCTTTCCATGTCTCCCTGTGCCTTCTCCAGGTGCACTGCCTGGCTGAGCTGCCTCCCAGCTCTCTGCCCTCTCGTAGCCACAGCTGCCAGGACGGTGCCCCTGCCCTGTGCTGCTGCCTGGGCCCAGCCCTGTGCGGTTCCGGGCTCCTGCCGGCCGGCTCCCCGTCACTGCCCTGTGCCTTTCAGGTCCTTGAGGGCCTGGACTTGAGGGAATGCAGTGACAGTGTTCTGGAGATCATGTCAACGAACCTGCAGAGCGAGTTCAGGGAGAGGCGTCGCTTGGCACTCAGAGGCCTCCTAGTGCTGGGCAAGAATCCCTTGATGGTGAGAAGGGGGCAGTGGCTGAAGCCGTGCAGGCAGCATGGGTGTGGAGAACACAGTCTCATGGGCTTGACTGGGGTTTGGGCGCTGGGCCAGCTGCTCCCGGCTCTCCTGCCTCCCGCTTCAGCTGCCCGAGTGCTTCGGGACAGGCCTTTGGCCTCTAGGCCCTGCGGGAGCAGGCTGGTGTTGCACAAACTTTTGTTCCACACAGGCCAAAAAAATGTGGAGCCTGACTGAAAGTCTTGTGGAGCTCCTGGAGGAAAGTGATAGCAACGTGGTCAGGATGACCATTCTTCTACTCAGATATTTGTTCCTGGATAGTGACACCCCAATACCCAGCTCCATCGCCCTGCAGCTGGCTGAGGCGCTCTTGCCACTCTTTGACCACGTAAGGCTTTGTGCCCACAGCCACGGCCACTGGATACTGCCCGGACACTTGGTGTGCTGTGGAGATGCAGGCCTGTGCCCTGGTGGGCCTGAAGCAGCTGATGCTGAGGTGTTTTGCGCTTCCTTTCATACAGGATGATAGCCGGGTGCAGCTGAGCTCCATGTCTGCCTTTCAAGAGATGCTGGAGTTATTAACAGAAGAGGGAAGGAAGGCCCTGAAGTCACACGTGCGCCAGAGCCTGCTCCCGCTCTCCTTCCACTGCCATGATGAGAATCAGCTTGTTGCTGAGGTGAGGACTTGTGGCTGGCTGCTGTCCCCCTGGGAAGGGGCTGGGCTGCCTCCTGCCCTGGCACCTTGCGGGCTGATGCCTCCTCCAGGCTGTGGCACTGGGATGCTCCTGTGCCCTGGCCTGTGGGGCCATCTCTGGGTCTCTGCTGCTCTCCAGGCCTCCCGGGAAATGCTGCATTCTTCAGCCAGATTCCTGAAGAGGAGGGATATCGAGCAAATGCTACAGGTGGATCAGACATGGAGGTTTGGCGAGGGCCTGGTAAGGACGACCAAGAATCCCCAGGGTCAGCTGGAGAAGCCCCTGAGCCCGGCGCCAGCGGCTGCTGGCCGCGCCTCAGGGCTGCGCGGGCAGGGGAGGCCGGGGCTGCGCGCAGCGAGCGCCCGGCCCGGGGGCTGAGCCCCCGCCAAGCCTCCCCTGCTGCCGCTCTCTGCAGCTGGCAGAGGACAGGAGCCGAGCGGCCGAGCACCTGCGCCGGGCCCTGCGCTACCTGCAGAGCCCACAGGAGCCCCTGCGAGAGGCGGCCATCCGGTTCATGGGTGAGCCCCGAGCCCGGGCTCCCTCCCCGCCCCGCCGCAGCGCGGCCCCGGCCCCGCCTGCAGCCCCGGCAGCGCCGGCCGGGCCCGGCGCCGTGGAGCCCCGCCCGGGCTCGGCGCTGCTGCCGCCCTCTGGCAGCCGTGCCCTGGGGCGGCAGCGTGCGGCAAGGGCCCGGGCTGAGCCCTGCCGGGCCAGCAGGGCGTGTGGCCACAGCGCCGGCAGCGCCGCTGGCAGGGAGCTGTGCCGCCGGCGCCGTGACAGGCTCTGTGTTCACAGGGATGGCCGGGCGGCACCTGAGGGGGCAGCCGCAGGAGCTCCAGCTCATCTTCAGTGGTGAGTGAGGGCAGCGGGCTGGCAGTGGGGGCAGGCAGGGAGAGAGCTGCAAGCCCTGCCCTGTCTGCAGAGGGCTCTGGTGCCTGTGCGGATGTGGGGTTGTGTGGCAGAGCACGCAGAGATTTCAGGGCCATGTGGGACATTCCTTGCCAGCATCTACCGTTTGTTCCCTCCTGGCCACGACAAGAGCCCGCTGGGATGGCCCTGGCAGGGGGCTCTCCTTGGCTCCCCACAGATCTGGGAATCGACTGTGTCTCTGTTCCTCTCTCTTGCAGCCCTTGAAGAAATGGCATATGACAGCAGTTCTGCCATCAGAAACCTGGCATTTGAAACAGGGTTTGTTTTCCGGGCCATACAGAGACCTCCGTACTCCACATGGCATAAGTTACGAGATCAATTCCGCCGTGCATGGAAGAAACGGCCTCGTCTGTGCGGCACTGCCTTTCTGTGCTGCTGGAGCTCTGTGCAGAGCTGATCTGGAAGGCTGTCTGCTGAGGCCACTTGAGCCAGGAGGAATTTTCTTTTTTCTTTTTTCTTTCTTCTTTAAGATTTTTTTTTCATATTTTCATTTTTGTGTAGCGTAGCATTCACATTCTCAGAACAGAGAGGGACATAATTTTCTCTCAGAGGATTTTTCGTGGAGAAGCACAGTGAAGAAGAGAAAGCAATTCTCTCTCTTCTTTCTGCTCCTGTTGTTTTTGCACATGGGGAATGTGTTAGGAAGATTGTTTAGCTGAAATGATTTGTCAGTTGGATTCTGCTGAGCTTGTTTTTTTTCCCTTGGGCAATTGGGAAAAAGCTGTGTCCTTACTGTCTTGAGACAGTCTCCGGTTTTTCTTTAGTATTGTTTAGTATCTCATTCATATAGTATCTCCTTAATATGGTATATTATAATGCAATTTAGTGTAGCTTCAATAAAGCAATTGTCCAGGCTTCTGAATCAATGAAGTCAGATACCAATCATTTGCCGCGTCGGGGGCTCCCTGCATTCCATAAGTGGTGACCTCCGATGTCAGCTGAAGAACCAGGACCTGGATGGATCCAGTCAGGTTCGCAGCCGAGGCCGAACACGAAAAGGTTTGCTGAACGCTCACGGAGTGTGTCTGGTGGTCCTTTGGTGAGTCACGAGATGGGAGGCGCCGCTCAGAGCTTCTCTTGGGCCCCGCTGGACCCTGCGCAGCCGCTTGTGGCCAGACACTTTGGCTGGGCAGAGAAGGCACTGTTAACCCTTCTCCTCCTGATGATGTTAACCCTTCTCCTCCTGATTGTCCTGTGTGAGAAATGGGGTGAGGGTTGGGAAGAGGTGCCTTCAGAAACGGAAGTTCAATGTTTTCCGTTAAAGGAGGACACTATTGGAGTGTGGAGATTTCTGGCTCCGCACTACAGAATTCCTGGGTTGGAGGGAGATCTCTATGAGTTTTTCCGATGGGCAAAAGCTCGTGGGTTTTCGTGGATTTGCCATTCTCCCTGGACGCCAGGGCCTGGCAGCCCCTGGATCTCTACTTTTGGGAGAAGAACAGGAGGGGTGAGGGAATTTCTCGGGAGTTCCCGCTCTACGCGGCACTTTCCTCCATTGTGAGGAGGAGAGCCTCACTGGAGGAGCGCCTTACCTCAGGTGGGTGGCCATCAGCCCCCTGGCCACAGCCGCAGGGGGACCAAATAGGCCAGGGACAGTCTCTGCTCATTTCCCCCCTGCATGGAGCACGGGGGGCAGCTTTGCCCATGGCTCAGAAGCAGCCTTTTTCTGTCTCCCTGGAGTATGTGCAGGAAGGACCGAAGCCTTCAGCAGCTCCGCTTTGTCGGTCAACGAGTATTTTGACTGGAGCAGCAGTCGTCCCTGCCTCATGGCTTTCAGCAGAGCTGGCGGGACTTTCGCCATCTCCACCCCCTCCTCTTTCCCTCAGTGCACGTGTGGGTCTGCCCCGCCGCTGGATTCTCCCTCTCCTGCGCCTCAGGAGGGTGCGGACGCGCCCCCGCCCCCGACAAGAGAGGCGCCCGGCTCCGCAGCGGCGGCCGCAGCCCCGCGCTGGAGAGCACATCCAGTCCCCTGCATCGCGGCCAGCAATTGATTTCACGACATCGGTGCCTGCAGTGCTGGCAGGGAACAGCCCCTCGCTGGCCCTGCCGATTCCGTCTCCTCCCCCACTCCCGGCACCATCCCCCGCTGTTTCCCTTGGGTCTCCTGGCAATGCTCCGGCAGTGGCGAAGGCTCGGCCAGCGCTGCCCTCCCCGGAACCGGGGAAAACCGCAGCGGCGCTTTCTCGGGCGCCTGCCGCACCCACAGACGCTGCTGCTCTGTCTGAACACCGCGCCGTGGGGAAACGCCCCTGCCATCGGCGGACGCTGCAACCTGCACTCCGCGATCTGCCCCTTCAGCGGCTGCTCTCTGTCCCCACCGCGTTCCAGCGGAGGTGCCACGCGGCAGCTGTTTGCTCGTGCCTCCAGACTCACAACTCTGACACTCACTGCTTTTCTGGGGAAGAGCATTTTTCTCGGACCAATACTTGCTTGGTCGGAGGGGGGCCCTGCTCCGTGGGGTGCCCACCGGGGCTCAGGGCGCCTCACTCCTCCCGCTCCGGCGGGAGAGGCCGTTTCCCAGAATGCTGGCAGCTCATACAGGAGTTCCAGCATGTCTGGCACAGCAGCGCTCAGTGGTGGAGTCGCTTCATTCAAGCCACGATAGTGCTCAGTCAATCTCCATTCTCTGTCGGAACTGCGCACAGGCCAAACGGGACTGTTGAAGGGTGAATGGGCTTTATTGACCCCCCTTGGCTCTCCAGCTCACGGACCATTTTGTGCATGGGAATCACAGCATCTTGATTTGTTCCATACTGCTGGTGGTGCGCTGTCGAGGTGGCTATTGGTACTCGTTGCTCTTCCACCTTCAGGAGTCCTGCTGCAGATGGGTTTTCTGATAGTCCAGGCAAGGTGTTCAACTGCTTCATGTTCTCGGCCTCTACAGCAGCTGCTCCAAAAGCCCACCTGAGTCCCTTTGGGTCTTTCTAATGGCCCTTCTGGAGGAAGTCTATGCCCAGAATACATGGGGCCTCTGGGCCGGTCACAATGGGATGCTTCTGCCACTCCTTCCCAGTCAGGCTCACCTTGGCTTCCAACAGGATCACCAGCTGTATCCCCCTGTCACGCCAGCAATGGAAACGGGTTCTGGCCCCACATGTCCTGGTGGGATTAGAGTACACTGTGCACCAGTGTTGACAAAAGCCTTGCATTTCTATGGCTCTGCTGTGCCAGGGATCCCCACAGCCCAAAAGACACAATTTTCCCTGGCTTCTACCAGGCTAGAGGCAGGGCCTGCCTCTCTAGTCCTGGCTACTGCTCCCTCCCTGGGCGTATCTGCCAGGCATCTGCCTTCCCTTCAGTGACACATAAGGCACCTGCAAGCTGCTGGGGAAGCCTCCAGTCTGCTCAGTGACCCAGTGTCCCCTCAGCATGGGGACACCCAGCTTTCCCTCAGTGACCCTCACATGCCGTCAGCAAATCAAGAGGCACCAGCCATCCCGTAGGTGACTCAGAGCGAGTGCAGTGGGTCATGGTGGCCAGGGGCCAGCAGCAGGCAGAAGGCTGCCAGGGCTGGTGGAAAGGCTCTGCTCTGCTTACAGCGTGGGCTGAGGGCCGGGACAGCTCCATTTCCCCCTTGAGATGTCACAGACAGGGCCTTTCACCCTCCTTATAGGGCTGCACATCTCTGCAGGCAGCCAAAGGAGCACGATGGCAAAAGGCCAAGGCCAGCAAAGCAAAGAGCCACTCCTGCACAGAGGCCGGTGGCCCACTGCAAAGCCAGCGTGGCACCCTGAAGGTGCCCGCCACAGTCTCATGTGTCCCTGCCCTGGGAATGCCAGGAATGCCCTTTGTCCAGAGGGCCTTTCTGTGGCCACCCTGGGCTCAAAGCTGCTGCTCTTCTGGCTCAATGGTGCCTAAAGCCACAGAGCTTGGCCTCCCCCCATGGCAACAGGGACACGACTCGGCAAGCAGGCAGTGGAGCTCAGTGCCTAAGGCTGAGGGGCCGGGGGCTCCAGCCTCGAGCACAGGGAGGGCACATGCCCAGCCCCACAACTCCTGGCCTCAAAGCCCTGAAAGGCCGGGACCAGGGTTCCAAACCTGATTCCAGAGGGTCCCTCCAACCAGCCAGTGAGGAAGAGCCAGGGCAGCCGGGTGTCAGGAACAAGGCGGCTGCCAGGGGGGTGCTTATGGCCTCTGACACCCAATGGCTCAGGGCTTCCCAGTGCCCCAGCCCCTCAGGCTCTCCCCCAGCCCGGCCAACCTGCCCGGCAGCAGCGCCGCAGCCCCGCAGGAGCTCCAGAGGAGCCCCATGGAGAGGCACCTGGGAGCCCTCAGCAATCCAGCCAGCAGCACACGGGCAGGAGGACACGGATGGCGCTTCCTGCCTGGCCCAGAGCTTATGGCCATCCGCAGGCACCGCTCTGGCAGGGATCCCCGCAGCTCCGGGCATCTGCCCACCCGCTCTGTCGGCAGCACAAAGGCTTCAGCAGAGCCACCAAAGGCCAAGGGGCTCCTGGCCATTTTCCCTGCAGCACTGCACGCTGGGCAGCTCGCCGAGCACAAGCACCCTTTTCCCACTCTTCCTCTATGTCCTGCAGACCCAGCGCAGGAAAAGCAAGATCCTGGGACTCTGTGTATTATAACACATTCTGTATTTACATCGTAAAGGAAAACAAAAAAAAGAAAAGAACATTCTTGAAAAAAAGAAAATCCCTCCTGACTGAGGTGGGTGGCCCCAGCAAAAGAAGCGTCTGGGATCAGCTCTCCACAGAGCTCCAGCAGCTCAGGCAGCCGAGCTGTGACAGACGTGGCCGTGTCTTCCATGCCCTGCGCAGGTGATTTTGGAGCCGCTGGAACATGGAGATCGGAGCCTGCTCTCCTGACTTGAGAATGCACAAAGTTTGAATTGCCAGGCTTCCGACACCAAGGCTCTCGTCATTCGTCTTTTCTTCAAGGGCTGCAAAAGAGAGGAACAGAGCCACGGTCAGATCCCAGATCTGCGAGGAGCCCAGGAGAGCCCCTTGTCAGGGCCATCCCGGCCGACTCTTGGCATGGCCAGGAGGGAGCAGGGACCAAGGGGATCAGCCCGAAGCTGCTGGCCACGAATGTCCCACGTGGCCCTGAAATCTCTGTGTGCTCTGCCCACGGGAGCAGAGCCCTCCGCAGCCGGGGCAGGGCTCACAGCTCTCTCCCTGCCTGCCCCCACTGCCAGCCCGCTGCCCTCACTCACCACTGCAGATCAGCTGGAGCTCCTGCTGCTGCCCCCTCAGGTGTCGCCCGGCGATCCCTGTGAACACAGAGCCTGTCACGGCGCCGGCGGCACAGCTCCCTGCCGGCGGCGCTGCCGGCGCTGTGGCCACACGCCCTGCTGGCCCGGCAGGGCTCAGCCCGGGCCCTTGCCGCACGCTGCCGGCCCAGGGCACGGCTGCCAGAGGGCGGCAGCAGCGCCGAGCCCGGGCGGGGCTCCACGGCGCCGGGCCCGGCCGGCGCTGCCGGGGCTGCAGGCGGGGCCGGGGCCGCGCTGCGGCGGGGCGGGGAGGGAGCCCGGGCTCGGGGCTCACCCATGAAGCGGATGGCCGCCTCTCGCAGGGGCTCCTGTGGGCTCTCCAGGTAGCGCAGGGCCCGGCGCAGGTGCTCGGCCGCTCGGCTCCTGTCCTCTGCCAGCTGCAGAGAGCGGCAGCAGGGGAGGCTTGGCGCGGGCTCAGCCCCCGGGCCGGGCGCTCGCTGCGCGCAGCCCCGGCCTCCCCTGCCCGCGCAGCCCTGAGGCGCGGCCAGCAGCCGCTGGCGCCGGGCTCCGGAGGGGGCAGAGCGCCGGCTGCTGCCCGGGGAGCCGCGGGGCCGCCCCGCAGCGCCGCCGGGCCGGGGCTCCGTGGGCACCCGGCTCGGGCCCGCAGCAGCCTGGAGAAGAGCCCGCGCGGCCTCTGGGTGCAGCAGCGGGCAGCGGCACAGCTGCCAGCCCCGCACGCTGAGCACCGCGCTCAGGGCCTTCTCTAGGCTGAGCCTGGGCATTCTTGGTCGTCCTTACCAGGCACTTGCTGAACTTCCATAGTTTCTCCTCCTTCACCAGCTTTTTGAGATCTCTCCTTTTCAGGAACTTGACCGCAGAAAGCAGCGTTTCCCGGGAGGCCTGGAGAGCAGCAGAGACCCAGAGATGGCCCCACAGTCCAGGGCAGAGGAGCTGCGTCCCTGTGCCGTGGCCTGGAGGAGGCTGCAGCCTGCCAGGCTCCTGGTCAGGAGGCAGCCGAGCCCCCTCCCAGGGGGACAGCAGCAGCCCATGAGTCCTCACCTCTGCCACTCGCTGATTCTCATCATGGCAGTGGAAGAAGAGTGGAAGCAGGCTCTGGTGCACAGGGCTTTCCAAGGTTTTTTCTCTCTCTTCCAAGAGGTCCATCATGTCTCGGAAGAGTTTTATGGAAAGCAGCCTTACCTGGCTATTATCCTATATTAAAACAAAAGGAAAACATACCTCACCTTTGGCTCCTCCAGGCCCCCCTGGGCACAGGCCTGGAAATGCACAGGGCACAAAGTTTCCAGGAAGCAGCCAGTGGCCGTGGCTGGGGGCACAGAGCCTTACATGGTCAAAGAGTGGCAGGAGCGCCTCAGCCAGCTGCAGGGCAATGGGGGTTGGCATCAGAATGTATTTGTGCAAGAATATAATGCTGAGTGTGATGAGTGTCAACCCAGCTATCTCTGCATCATTGTCCCACAGTAGGTCCATGAGGCTTTCAGTCAGGCTCCACATTTTTTCGGCCTGTGCAGAACACAAGTCTGTGAAAGGCCAGCCTGCTGCCGCAGGGCCTAGAGGCCAAAGGCCTGTCCCGAAGCACTCGGGCAGCTGAAGCGGGAGGCAGGAGAGCTGGGAGCAGCTGCCCCAGCGCCCGAAGCCCAGGCAAGCCCAAGTGACTGCGTTCCCAGTGCTGCTCCAGCCGCTGTCCCCTTCTCACCCACCATTGAGGGATCCTCAATGATCTCGAGAAGGGCCCTGAGTGCCAGTCGACGCCTCTCCCTGCACACGCTGTGCAGGTGCCTGGAGGAGACCTCCACAACACTGTCACCACATTCACTAGAATCCAGGCACGCGAGGACCTGAAAGGCACAGGGCAGTGACGGGGAGCCGGCCGGCAGGAGCCCGGAACCGCACAGGGCTGGGCCCAGGCAGCAGCACAGGGCAGGGGCACCGTCCTGGCAGCTGTGGCTACGAGAGGGCAGAGAGCTGGGAGGCAGCTCAGCCAGGCAGTGCTGGCCTTGAGGCTCACCTCCACAAGGAATGCCAGGGCGGGCAGATCCCAGCGTGGCTTCTGTGTGCGGAGCAGCCCGAGGAGGTAGAGGGCAATATTGGCACACAAGCCAAGGCAAGCATGGCGCATCTCCCTAGGAGGGTGAAAAAGGGACCAGTAGCCTGAGTAAATCTCTGAAAGGACGGGCTCACAGAGGTCTGGGCTTTGACCACCATGCTGCAAGGAGACCGGGGCCATTTGGGAGGCGTCTCCTTCTGTGCTCTCTCCTCTCCCAGCCTTTTCCAGTCTGCTTGGCCGTCCCTCGGTGACAAGACCCTCTGGCCCATGACCACGGGGACTGTGTGGGGCACCCCGGGCACAGGGCACAAATGCCGGGAGCAATGGGGAGAAGGGAGTCTCACCTGGCCAGCAGACCCATGGCATAGTGGCGGCTGTCAACACAGAGCAGCGTGTCCCAGCCACGCCTGCGTTCCATGGCCAGCACCACATCCTTGTACTGCTTTTGGCAGAGCAGGGACTTCAGGGTCTGCAGTGCAAACCTGTGTGCAGAGCAAAGCGCAGGTCACACTGGCAGCCTTGCTCCTGCCCTGGCCATGTGGCAGGGACGGGAGGACTGGGATGGAGCACCTGTTGGGGCTGGTGGCAAGGCCGTGCTCTTCCTGGCATCCCTTCCAGAAGGTATCGACCTCCTGTGGCATCTCTTCTGTGCTGAAGAACGCTTGGAAGAGCAGATGCACAAATAGGCGGGGGAAATACACCTTCAATATACGTGGGACACGGGGCTCCTGGAGGATCTTCCACATCACCACAGTTGCCTGCAAAAGACAAAGCCCCCGAGAAAGCGCTCAGTGCTGAGGTATCCGTGTGGCAGGGCCCGAGCGTGGCAGGGAGAGGCCCGGAGAGAGGCAGGGGGAGCACGGGGCCTGGTGGCCCTGAAGCTGCCCCTAGGCCAGGTGTCAGGCCAGCGCCCGAGGCCGGGAGATGCAGCGGGGGAAGGAGGATGGAGAGCTGCTGGAGAGGCGGCCTTGGGCCAGCAAAGGCCATTGCAGAAACTCACAGCCAGGGCAAAGACACCCGTGTTGTCCCCATCAGAGGTGCACGTGCTGTGCGCTGGCCAGCTCCCCAGCACATCCAGGAGTCTCAGCTGTGCCAGCTCTGCAGTCCTGGCTGAGCACATGATGGTCTTCCACATGGCCATGGCAGCTCTGCGGGGTTACAGCTCTGTCTCAGGGGGGATCTCAGACACAGCACCGTGGCCTGGGCATCTCCAGGGGTCCAGGCTGATCACTGGCTCTGCCTCTGCCCCTCTCTAGCAGCACCTGTGCTGGGCAGCCCAGCACTGTGGGGACACACCTCAGAAGGGCCGGGAGGGAGCATGGCAGCAAGCTCGGGGGCTGGCATGCCAGAGCTGGGATAGGAAGCAGCCAGAGGGCCCTGGAACTCTCTGCTGCTCAGACACATGGCACAGGCTGTACAGGGTGATGGGCTGGGGAGCCCTGAGCCCTCTGGGCTGGTGGGCCCCATACCTGTCACAGGACGGGGCCACATGCAGGAGCGTCATGACTACATCATCTGGGTGTGCTTCCGTGAGATGCAGCAGGGTCTTGTCCAGCCTGTGCTCGGCAGAGTCATTGGCCATGAGCCATCGGTGGATGAACCTCACCATGGCGGGCACCTGGAGAAGGCACAGGGAGACTTGGAAAGCTGCCAGAGGGAGCAATGTTCCCAGTGTCCCCAGAGAAGTGCTTCCCTTCCCACCTCACTGCGATGGCCTCAAAGGCTCCCAGGGACCAGCAGGCGTGGCTTGGGAAGCCACGTGACTGATGGGGGAATTGAAGCCTGGCCACAGGCTGCTTACTTGTTCTGGCCTGGAAACACCCTTCTCCACCAGCAAATCCAGCAGGGCGGCACTGGTCTCATGTTTGAGGAGCTCTGAGTGTGCTCTGAGCCCAGTGCCCATGGTGCTGCTCTCTTCCTGCCGAATGCTCTTGAGGAAGTTGCAAACCAGCTGTAGGATAAGGGCAAGAAGCCAGGGGTGTTCCATGCAGTGCTCCACACACGGTGCTCGGCTGAGCAGGGGCAGCAGGCCCAGCCCAGGTGGGGATGGCTGCAGGTACCTGCGCCGTTCTGCGGAAGCGGCCACGGCTGGATTGCTGCTCCTGTGTGCGCTCCAGGGCTGCATCTGGCAAAGGGGGAGCGCAGCCAGAGCTGAGGGGCTGCGGGAGAGGCCGGAGAACACAGCCCAGCCCTGCGCTCCCCAGGCAGGGAGAGCCCGGGATGGCCCAGGGGGATGGAACACGGCCACTGCGGGGTGTCTGCCCGGCCCCTCTTCCGTCCTGTCCATGGACATGTCCCCCAGAGATGCCTTAGGATGCCATTGCTGGGGGCCAAGCTGGCTGCAGGCTCCAGCCCTGCGGCCCAGCTCTGCCACTCACCCTCCTGTGGTGGATGGAATGGCAGCACCTCTTCAGTCTCCTGTGCTGGGGCAGCTCCAGGGCCTTCTTCCTGCTCCTCCACCCAGGCCAGCTTGGGCACTCTCGGGGGTCTCTGCTCCATGTCAGTGACTGGAGCGACTTGCAGGAGAGATGCCTCGGGAAAGCCCCGGGGCACCAAGTCCCACGCTCTGCCCTCAAGGGCACCTGCAGAATTGAAGCCTCGGGGAGACCACCAGTCACCAAGTCCTGTGGTCTGGCCTCGAGGTCAGCTGCAGGAATAACACCTCAGAAAATCTCCGGGTAGGACAAGAACGAGTGCACTGTGCAGGGGCTCCTCAGTGCACCACACTGTCGCGTTCAGTCTCGTCGCGTGCTCCGAGCACTGTGGCGTGCTCGACTCACTGCCAGCTCCTATGTCACCACGTGTCACAAAGGGCCCTTGGACACCGGCTTCCATTCCATGCCACGGTGACCGTGCTGCAGCATGCCACCAAGGGGCCTTGCACACACTGCCTTCTGCCCTGGGGCCGCCCCCAGCCCACCCCAAGTGGCCCAGGTGTGAAGGAATCCCTGGCCCCAAGTGTCTAAGACAGCCCGACAGGATCTTTAGCAAGGGCTCAGAGCAGCAGCAAACGCTGCCCTGCTCTGCGGGCTCGGGGCAGCAGAAGGAGCCCCCAGGGCTGCCGACGCAGCCGCGCTGGCAAGGGCACGAGGCTGTAGTTGTGATATTTTATGAAAATCCTTTTGTTCACCATTTTCTTCTCCTGAGAAGCTGAGGGCCTCAGCTTCAAGATGTAAACAATTATTATCTACTAGTGTGGAATGCAACAGGTGCATTCTTGATTGGTCGATATTGGATGTTTCTACTTAATAACTAATAAACAAGGCCGCTGGTTCGGGCTCTTTGGGAGTCACAAGCCATTGTTATTCATTCCTTTCTATTCCCGTCCAGCCTTCTGATGCATCTTTCTCTCTGTTCTTTTAGTATAGGTTTAGTGTGGTTTTTTTTAATATAATATATATCATAATATAATAAACCAACCTTCTGAAACATGGAGTCAAGATTTCTCCATTTCTTCCCTCATCCTAGCTGCCCTGCAGGCCACACAGGGCCTTCCCGGGAAGCTGGCACGGCCTCCTTGGGACACGTGCCGGCTGCTGGCCATCCTAAACCCGCGGGTGCCACACGCACAAGGAGCGGGTGGGCCAGGGCGCGAATGCTGCTCTGAGCCCTGGGGCCCGGGCAGCGCTGGCATCAGCAGGTGTGGCAGAGTCCCCGCCCAAGCAGAGCTGCCACCCCCCGAGCCCTGGCAGCGCTGGTGCCCCTCTCCTGCCCCAGAGACCTGTGCCCCCGGGGGGCTCCTGTGCCAAAGCCCACGTGCAAGCCCAGTCTGTGATGTTCAGCGCTCCAGCTGCTGCATGTCTGTCTGCGTCGTAGCTGATGCAAGGCAAATATTTCCTCCAGACCCAAAGAGTGGTGCCTGAAAAGTCACAGGGCTACATCTATTTTTGATTTTTCTTTTCTTGAAGTTTTCCAGAGCCTGCTGATCATTTCCAAGGTTTTCTCCCTATCCCTAGGGCACCTTCACCAGAAGTTCAGCTGTTACATGCTTTTGCATTTAGTGAAAGCTACCTGCAATGACCAGTCGATCAAAGCCCCGGGAAAACCCGAACTCCCGCGTGAAGCCGGGCAAAACATTTCTTTCTCAGATCTGAAGCCGTTAAGTGCCAAGTACTGTCCCCAGCGTCACACCCTGTCCCCTGTAAGTGTGCTGATGCCATTTAAAAGGGGTTGCAAATGAAAACAACTTTTAACAGCTTGCTGCCTTAGCATTCAAATCCTTGGCCAGAAAAATCCCATGTCAACATTTCTGGGATTCGTAAATACCAAAGCTGTCATTTTCACCCTGGATTTCAGAGTGTCTGAACAGTCACACAAGGGTTTCCTTTTAAGCACTCCAGAACAAGTCCCTGGTGTTCAGCTGTAACATTTACATCGGCATATACTCCCAACGATTACTTTAGGCAGGAGCAGCAAAGCCAAGAATGAGCCAAACAGGCGATTCCTGTGTTCTCATGTCCTGCACAGCACCAACTGGGAACTCAAGAATGGATTCAGGAGCTTCAGGGGGCACAGGGAGGCACCAAGACTTTGGCATGCTGAAATGGACCAGCCTGCTGCCTGTGCCTGGGCTGCGCAGGGCTGAGCTCCATCTGGGTGGGCTAACAAAGGCTGAATGGACATGCCATGGCCCACAGGAGACTCCAAGTCCTGTGAGCTACACAATTCAGCTGTCAGCAGCTGAATTTTTCATGTTAGCTTGAAATCCAGGAGAGGAACAGGTAAACATGGAAAAGTGTTTTTCCAGTTCTAGCGACAGCTGTGCCTGCAGAGCACCTGTGCTCATGGCAGGGTGGTGGGAACTGGATGGTCTTTACCATGGTTTGCTACACAAAGTGTTCTGGCATTCTCTGATTCCCCAAGTGGAGAGCAAAAGGGAGCCATAGTGTCACGGCGTGTCCACACCTTGCCTCTGTGAGCGACCTGCACTCCCAGAGCCTGGAGCACGCCTGCTTAAACTGACGAATGCAGCGAGAGATGGGTTGTGGTGTGGAACTCCAAATGCTGTTTATTGCGCTGAAGAGGGTCGAGGACACAGGGTTCTATATGGGGGGAAAAAGGGGTGGAGCGACACTGTAAGCCAGCACCAACAGGGGACAAGTGAGGGGAGAACATTCTAGGGGGAATTCATATAAGGGAAAAATAGCAGTGGGACTGGGTGATACCAACAAAACCTGCTGCATCAACATGAGCCTACAAATGCCCATGGGCGAGACCATTGCATTCAGAGGAGTGTATCTCATTGACCTTGGTCACCTTTGCCCTGAGGTTAAAGATCCAATGGTAGGCCCCTGGGCCTCCACAACTCGCCCCTTTTTGTTTTGTGAAAAGAAGGCTTCTGCTGTAGACTTCTGTTGGCATTTAGCGAAAATGGATAAAATGACCAACACAATGAATACAATAAACAAAGTCCACAAAACAGTCTTAACCAAAGATGAAAGCCAGCCTTTCATCCCCCAGGCTTTGAAAAGTCCAGTGAGCCAGTTGTTGTTGCCTTGTGTCTAGATCTTGTTTACTCGGTCTTTTAGCAGCTGGTAGCTCTGTTGTATTGACTCACTATGCAGAAACAGGTTGGAAAAACACATGCCTTCAAATGCCAGCCAGCCATGGCCATGGGCAAGAAATTGTGGCTTGGCTGTGGAACCCCCCAGCTGAAGGCATGCGGCATAGTGAGAAGTGTACAGATTCCTGCTGCAGTGGCAACAAAGGATGGCATGCTTTGACTTTAGCTAATGTAGCATCAGGAGGCTTGGGTGGCCCAAAAGATAACAGATAAAGAGATTAAAAGGTGAAGCGGGTCCCACTAAACTTTCTCTTCTGTAAGCCATGGGTTTGAACACAGCTTATTGGAAGAAACATATATCAATGCTAAAACATAGTTTTTACAAATGTTAAGCGATATATCTTGGTTACTGATGTCTGAGCTATCGTGGTCTTGGTCTGTAAGGCCAGCGTTGCTCCTTAGAAGTGCCAGCTTTTCTCCAGCGCCTCCTTTGTCGCTAGCAAGTCCAGGATTTAGTTTCCGAGCTGATGCAGGTGTCTTTAAGGTGCCTGCGTGGAGGAGAGGGAGGGCAGCTGCAGCGCAGGGCTCGTGCCCCATCAGAGTGTCTCTCCCTCCACGGCACCAATGCCGCTGCCTTGGGACGCCCGCCTGTGGAGGGCGAGTCTGCCCTCAAGCAGGGCCATGGAAGTCAGTCAGGGGCACAGGCCGCAGCTGAAGCAGCCAAGCGTTGCTGTGGGGCTGGCAAGTCAAGAGAAAGCCAACTCTGCTGCAGCCTTTTGCCAGAGCAGGGGCAATTGTGCCCCCAGGCTCCCGCCGTCTGGCATCCCGGCTGGTGCGGGTGCCTCGCCGAGCAGGTGCCGGCGTTGGGGGTGCTGCTGTGGCTGAGCACGCTCTGCTGCTGTTTCTGCGGGGTCCGGAGCCGCCGGGGCAGCAGCGACTCCGCAGCCCCGCTCGAGGAGGCAGGGCCGCCCTCACCATGGTGGCAGCAGCTCTGCGGGCCCAGAGCTCTGTGTCGGGGCGGCCTCGGTCACGGCACCGTGGCCTGGGCAGCCGCAAGGGCCCGGGCTGGCCGCCAGCCCTGCCTCTGCCCCCTGCCCCTTATTGGCAGCAGCCAGTGGCCGTGGCCTGGCAGCGGCCCCCGGCCCTCCCTGTCCCCAGGCAGCCCAGCCCGGGCACCTCGGGGGTGTCCCCACCCTCCTGCTGGGGCGGTGTCCCGGCCTCGGGGGCTCCTGCCGCAGGCCTGGCAGACGCTGTGGGGGAGCGCCAGAGCAGCCGGGTGCCGGGAACAAGGCGGCTGCCTGGGGGCTGCTTGTGGCCTCTGACAACCAGTTCCTCAGGGCTTCCCACCGCCCCGGGGGCAGGCCCCCCTCAGGGGGCTCCTGTTCCCTTGTAGCCTCCGGCCATCTACTCCCTCACACATCGCCCGTGTTCCTTCCCACTGCCTCGTCCCGTCAGGGCCTGCGCAGCACCTCATCCCTTCGTGGCCCCCTCTCCTCAGGCTCTCCCCCAGCCCGGCCAACCTGCCCGGCAGCAGCGCCGCAGCCCCACAGGAGCACCATGGAGAGGCACCTGGGAGCCCTCAGCAATCCAGCCAGCAGCACACGGGCAGGAGGACACGGATGGCGCTTCCTGCCTGGCCCAGGGCTTGTGGCCATCGGCAGGCACCCCTCTGGCAGGGAGCCCCGCAGCTCTGGGGATCTGCCCACCCGCTCTGTCGGCAGCACAAAGGCTTCAGCAGAGCCACCAAAGGCCAAGGGGCTCCTGGCCATTTTCCCTGCAGCACTGCACGCTGGCCAGCTCGCTGAGCACAAGCACCCTTTTCCCTCTTCAGGGCCTCAGGACCCCTCAGCCTGCTCTGCTGCTGAGCACAGGCACCCTGTTCACCCTTTGCTCCCTCTTGCCCTTGCAGACCCTGGGCAGCAGAGAAAAGCTCCTGGGAGTCTGTGTATCAGAACACATTCTATATTTACAATAGAGATAAAAAATGAAAAAGAAGAAAAGCAAAATCTTAAAGAAAAGGAAAATCCCTGCTGGCTCAGGTTGCCCCAGCAGTGGGAGCCTCCCGGCTCAGCTCTCTGCAGAGCTCCTGCAGTGCAGCCAGCCGAGACCCGACAGACGAGGCCGAGTCTTCCAAGCCCTGCGCAGCTGATCTTGCAGCCTCTGCAAGATGGGATATCGCCCGCGCTGTATTGCCCGGAGGACATGCAGGGTTTCAAGTGCCAGCTCTAACATGGCACTGCTCATGTCCTCCGTGAGGCCTTCAAGGGCTGCAAGAGAGAGGAACAGAGACACAGTCAGATCCCACATCTGCGGGGAGCCCAGGAGAGCCCCTTGTCAGGGCCATCCCGGCCGGCTCTTGCCATGGCCAGGAGGGAGCAGGGACCAGGGGGATCAGCCCGAAGCTGCTGGCCACGAATGCCCCACATGGCCCTGAAATCTCTGTGTGCTCTGCCCACGGGAGCAGAGCCCTCCGGAGCCGGGGCAGGGCTTGCAGCTCTCTCCCTGCCTGCCCCCACTGCCAGCCCGCTGCCCTCACTCACCACTGCAGATCAGCTGGAGCTCCTGCTGCTGCCCCCTCAGGTGCCGCCCGGCGATCCCTGTGAACACAGAGCCTGTCACGGCGCCGGCGGCACAGCTCCCTGCCAGCGGCGCTGCCGGCGCTGTGGCCACACGCCCTGCTGGCCCGGCAGGGCTCAGCCCGGGCCCTTGCCGCACGCTGCCGCCCCAAGGCACGGCTGCCAGAGGGCGGCAGCAGCGCCGAGCCCGGGCGGGGCTCCACGGCGCCGGGCCCGGCCGGCGCTGCCGGGGCTGCAGGCGGGGCCGGGGCCGCGCTGCGGCGGGGCGGGGAGGGAGCCCGGGCTCGGGGCTCACCCGTGAACCGGATGGCCGCCTCTCGCAGGGGCTCCTGTGGGCTCTCCAGGTAGCGCAGGGCCCAGCGCAGGTGCTCGGCCGCTCGGCTCCTGTCCTCTGCCAGCTGCAGAGAGCGGCAGCAGGGGAGGCTTGGCGCGGGCTCAGCCCCCGGGCCGGGCGCTCGCTGCGCGCAGCCCCGGCCTCCCCTGCCCGCGCAGCCCTGAGGCGCGGCCAGCAGCCGCTGGCGCCGGGCTCCGGAGGGGGCAGAGCGCCGGCTGCTGCCCGGGGAGCCGCGGGGCCGCCCCGCAGCGCCGCCGGGCCGGGGCTCCGTGGGCACCCGGCTCGGGCCCGCAGGAGCCCGGAGAAGAGCCGCGCGGCCTCTGGGAAGGGAGTGGTGTGTGGGGCACAGCCTGGCATCCCTGGGTGCAGCAGCGGGCGTGGAACGATTCCAGAATTAAGACCCTACAGAACATGGTTTCACAGTTACATTCACAGAACAGCAGATCTCTGGAGCTTCAGGCAATCACACAGCAGATTGTTTCTACATGGCAGGGCGGTAGAAATGCTGTAACCTTCTTCAAAGCATCGCCTTCAGAAGCCACTCAGAGTAAGGCCACACGAGCAGCCATTTCAAGTCCACGCACACACACACACACCACAGAGATAGCTCGGCAGAGGAAAGACAGAAAGAGTCTTTGTGTGATGTATTCCAGCAAAGGTTTATTGCATCCACCATGCCAAAGGGAACAGGGACAAAGACCTGGCCCTGTGGTCTGCACAAGGTTAAGTAGGGGTCAGTGGGCAAACAGGGGCAGCACCAAGGGCAGGGCAAAGGGGATTGGCTTTCAGGGAAGACAGGGCTGGCCACCAGGGATACCACAACCAATTAAGAAACAGGGAAAGGAGAAACCACAAATTTGGGACATATGGGAGAAGGAACTGGGGTGGATCATAGTGCTGCAAGGCTCCATGGCAGAAGTCTTCTCTTTCAACCTAGGTGTAGACTCTATTATATATTCTTCCAAGGCAAGGCCCTTGGGATGTTCCTGAAGGGTTCCAAGGATTCCACAGGTTTTATATAGGATGGGAGTGAACAAAAAGCACAATTTTCACATCCAAGGCAGACAAATTATATGGGGAAAATAATTTCCAGAAAGGAACCTTATCTCTAGAATTTATGATGCAAGCTAACTGCCATGTGAATCAGTGAAAGCCTGGCTCCTTTACTTTTCAGCAGGAAATATTTCCCCATGTAAACAGATACCACTGCTGTTGTTAGTGCTGGATCCCCCAGGATCATGTCATGCACAGCACACAGTACAGTTGGTCATGAGATGCAGGGAGAAAAGAGCAGCAACCTCTCTGAACATATCATAAGGATATAAAGCTAGCAGAGAGTATCCAAAGAGGGACATGAAGATGATGACGGGACAGGAGGGGAAACTGTATGAGGAACAGCTGAGGTCAACTGGCTTCTTCAGCTTGGAGAGGAGGAGAGGGAGGAGGTCTCAGCATGGCCGGGATCTTCCTCCCGAGGGACAGCTCCAATCTCTGCTCTCTGTGCCGGGACAGCACGTGAGGGAGTGGCTGGAGCTGTGTCAGGGGAGGGTCTGCTGGGAGATCAGGAAAAGGTTCTTCCCCCAGAGGGTGCTGGGCACTGCCCAGGCTCCCCAGGGAATGGGCACAGCCCCAGGCTGCAAGAGCCCAAGGAACATTTGAACAACGCCCTCAGGGATGCACAGGCTGGGACTGTTGGGCTGTCTGTGCAGGGCCAGGGGGGTTGGACTCCATGATCCTTGCAGGTCCTTTCCTCTGGCGAGTCGATGATTCCATGATTCCTAGGCACTGGGAAGGAAGATTGGTACAATGCTTTGCCATGAAAAAAAATGCTATTTGTAGTGCCTTCAGATGGCTGTGCTCTCAGTTATACCAATCAAATGCAACAGAATTCAGCTGCTATTTTAGACAGAAAGCACAAAGCGCCACCTCACCATATCAAGCATATTTAAATGTTTCAACAATCTCTTCTCCATTCCAGAGGCAAACATCAGCAAACAAACATTGGAAAAGTCAAATGAGTTCCAACATTCCCAGGATACAAATTTTCATTAATGAAACCAAGCAAGGATTGCCCACAAAGCCTTTGGAAACACTTCCTAGATGAATTAATGTCTCTCCCATGCAGGGCTGTAATAGCTGAACTTCTGCACTGCTTAAAGGTTCCAGGTAGAGGGGGAACAAGTCCAGAATGTTCCTATACAGTCTGAAATTGGGATGCAGGGTTGGACCAAAGGCTCTCCGCAGGGGGATGATTCCAAAATCCACTGCATTCTGGCACTCCAGCATTCCAGACCCCAGCAGGTCTGACAGACAGCCTGTGCAAGGAACAACCAAGATCCAGGTACTACAGGATGGAATGGAATGGAGATGGATTCATTCAGACAAGCAATTAGTGCTTGAAGGAAATGAAGGAAACCCATGCACAGGTCCCTTTGAGTGAAATGGAAAAGCAAAGGGATTTTGGCAACAGTAGCAGAACTCTTGGAAATAGGAGTGCTTTGCAACGTCAGCTTACAAGGACTAATTGCTGCCACTGGACATTAGGGCAGATGGGAAGAATTTGGGTAATGCAGGAATCATGTCAGGAGATGAGCAGTCGTCTCCTGTTTCCCCACAACCTTGCAACAAGCAGAAAGGGCTGTTTGATCAACAAAAATAAAAATAGCAAGAAAATCCTGCTGACTCCTGCTGAGACATTGATACTCTGGTGCCTCCGTTGCCATCTGCTTGGGGGTTACTGCCAGCTCCGAGCAATTTTCTTCATGAATTGGTACCTGTGTGAGCAACAGAAAGAATTGGAGAGTAGAGCTCCCAGCCCACCTCAAGGTTTGATTTCATCCTCTCCAGATCAGCTCAGATGACTGGATGCCTTGTCCAGGGGAGGGTGTCCCTGCCCATGGCAGAGGGTGGAAACTGGATGAGCTTTAAGGTCCCTTCTAACCCAAACCATTCTGGGATTCCAGGATTCTTCTGAAGGCACTGTTATCTATAATGAGAGGTCCCTTTCCACAAGCTCCATCATGAACTGCTGTCCCTTGTCCCAGGCTGCCCCACTGTATCTAATTGCAACCTGTTTTCCAGCCACACTGCAGCTCCCTTTCATCTGTGCTGGCACTGTTTGAGCAGCACTGGACAAGACGGCCTCCAGAGTTCCACTATTCTACAGCCTATTTCTTAGGCAACGTGGAGTCCAGCACATCCTAGAACCAGCCCAGGATCCTTGTAGATTTTATTAGGTGGTTGCAAGTCATTCATGACTAAATTGAACTTAGGCCAAGTGAATATTCAGTTCTCCCAGGAAAATGGTGAGCTGACTGGGGAATGTTTGGCACAGGTTTAAGTTCTCTTGGACAAAACCACTCTGCAGAAGGAGGAGGCAGACCCTAATGTCCAGGCTGATCGAGTTGTTCCAGATTATCCCATTCAACAGTTACACTTCTTAACCTGCTGTCTCTAAAGATGACAGTGTTCTCTGCATCCATCAGTGTTCTGTCAGCCTTTCACATCCCACTGGGGGGATCCAAGCCAATTCTTCCTTAAAACCGGAGGTGAAAGTACACAAGGCTGATGACCAGACACTCAACTGGACCAGAGGCTTTGGGTCAGCTCCTCACACTGCAGCTTATAGCACAGGACACAGGGAGGCTACAGGGATCCAGCCTCATGCCCCACTTTGACAGTGGAAAAATAAACCTTACTCCTGCCCTCACTTCTGTCTTTTCTATTTGGGTTGCCTGCTCTTCAGAGTTAAAAGGTACCAAGAATAAAGGATCCAGCACAGCAGCCCTGCATTTTCTAGAGGCCCCTCCAACACAAAGACAACTAAAAAAACCCTTGGGTTAGTCACAGTTTTTCAGAGGCAAGTGATCAAAACCAGGTATTTTAAACAGTGCCAAAAATTGACAGAAACCCCAGATGGAAAACTATATTTTTCAGAAATAAAAGCACAAACGAGGAACAGAATTCAGGTCTCCTTTCTTTCCCAGTATCAGACAATACGAATACAAGCATCAACAATTAATACTAGCTCTTCTTCCAAAGACACACCAATTTAACACCACAAATGCTGGTAAACTTTTTCAAGGCAGAAAATGGATTTAAAGAGGGCTTACCCTGCTCCAGTAGCCGCTCTTGGATTTCAGCTGCACTCATTTAATTTTACTGGAAATCTCTTTCAGAAGGCCTTTCAAATCAGAGAGCTTTAAAAAAAAAAAAAAAAGAAGGACATTATTTTTGTAAAGTCCATCTAGCTGAAGGAAAGCAATGCTAATGAGAAATGAAAGTAATGAGTAATTGCCTCTTCAAATATTGCACCAAATGCAAGAGTGCTCGAGAGGACACTCCCATTTACAGCGTTCATCAGGGCAATTAATGCAGCGAGCCCTGATGCCTCTGAATTTCAGCGAGTTAACCAGCAGTCACCAGGAGAGAGAAGCAAGAGATGAAGGAGAGAATTAAGGTTAGGAGGATCTCCTTTCAGTTTCAAGAGCAGCATCACTAGCCACAGACTCGCTCACCACTTCCCTTTCAGTCTGGGAAGCAAGCTATCATTTTGCAATCTAAATTATTTGACAGCAACCAAAATACATACTCTGAAGTATATGTGGCTCTTTTCACCTCTGAGCTTCAATACCAAAGCCACTTCCCACTTCAGAGGCCAAATAGATAATTCAGGCAATCCTCAGAAAACACCCGTTGTGAAGGTCTTTTCAGCATCAGAGTCATAAAAAGATTATTTGTATGGCAATTCACAAAATGAGCTCTCCGGCAGATCAGTAGCTTTCTATTGCTTAATTACCCCATGCCAACAGCACCAGAAGCTAAAGCTGACAGACACCTTTGGGAAGGGGACATGTCAGGTGTGTGACACCCCCTCTGCCCATTCCATTGGTGTTTCATGGGCCTGTTACACAGCTGAATGTTGCAATTTAAGATGGAAATTACTTCTCTTTTATTCCATCCCACAAGGAATACTGAGAAACACTCCTCCAGCACTGAGGAAGTGTCTTTCTGTTTCATTTTCCTGCACAATATGAAGCTCTTGTGGCTCGGAAGGGACCTTGCAGCTCGTTGTGTTCCACCCCTGCCATGGGCAGGGACACATGCAGCTCCAAGCCCATCCAACCTGGCCTTGGACATTTCCAGGGATCCAGGGGCAACCACAGCTGCTCTGAGCACTCTGTGCCAGGGCCTGCCCACCCTCACAGCCAAGAATTTCTTCCCATTATCCCATCTAATCCTGCTCCTTGTTCAAAACCATTCCCTCTTGTCCTAATCGCTGCACTCCCTACACATTCCCGTCTATGGAATCAAAGAGCACGGTAAAAAAGCCCAGTTAAAACGGGGTCCTGGTGACAGTGACAAAGACTGCACACGACTCTGGGAGGCTCATTTTCCTTGCCATGGCACACGCGTTGCTTTACCAGAGAGAATCACATTCCTCAGAGCAATCCGGGACAGAAGTACCTTTGCATCCAGTTGTCTAAATCGATGCACCATCCTAGAAGCAGAAGGAGAACACGGAGCAAAGGGATCAGTCCAGATACCAAGGAAAACCTGGCTAATTACCACACCCCACCTCCCCCCAGTGCTCCATCCTCCCAGGGAGGCAGGCCTGCACGTGACTGGCATCAGTTTCAGTACAAGTAAATGAACTAACATGCAAATTACTATTAGTAGGATGCTGTTCCATTTTCCTTCTCAAGACACTTGCTTCCAGTACCAAGGAGATGCTTTTGGTATTTGTTTGGCTTCTTACCCAACGCTGCATGTCTCTGGGTAGTGTTAACCTAAACACTTGTTTGTGGACAGCAATGTTCATGCCCATGGATATGGAAGGGTCTGTTTTTTCTTGCCTATTCCCATCAGCTCTTTCTGATTAAGGGAAATAGTCAGGCTGCCAGAAGTTAGCAAAGTTAAGCAATCATACAGAGCAGGTTTTGTTCTCTAGCAGCATTCTGTTTTCTTGCTTTCTTTCTGTTTCTTTTTTCTCTTATACTAGTACTCTGAAAACAGTGAGACAGATCCCAAAGATAATGTTTCCATGAGCTGGCAGTCAAAGAAACATCCAAGTCTAAGCCTCTGAGCTCCAAATACTGTGATTCTAAAGACCATCTTCCCTCCTCAGAGGTCTTCCCTACTCATGCTAAGAACACATCTCCATCCGGATTACTGCTGTGGGAATGTCTGAGATTCCAGGTCTAGTGGTAAACATTCTCTGCTAAACGTATAATCATAGAATTATCTGGGTTGGAAAAGATTGAATCCAACCATTTCCACCAACTCGTGTCCCCAAGTGCCACATCCACAGGGCTTTTAAATCCCCACCCCGAGGTGGGGGTACCACCACTGCCTTGGGCAGTCTGTTCCAGGGCTGGACAACCCTTTCCATGAAGAACTTTTTCCTAATATCCAGCCTAAACTAATGCTACAAAACAAGAGTCAGCTGTGGCACTGCTTCCCATGAGGAGACCTCAAAACCCCATAGGAAGACATTTTCTTCTCTTCAGCAGACAAAAAAGCACCATTTCACTTTAGAAATAAAAAGCATGTTTATGCTGAGTTTGTTTACTTACTCATTAGTTTGTAAACATTTAGAGCTGCTGAAAACTTGCCTTCACTAGAAATGTTCAAGAGAAAATTAAGAGAATGAAGACAAAGATGGGCAGGCTTACTCTTCTGATGAATCATTTGCTTTTGTATTGATTTTGACAAGGTAATTTTCCTTCATGACAGCTTCCCATGCCAGGATTTCATTGTCCTCATTTCTTGAGCCTGGGAAATGTATTTGAAGAAAAAAAAAAAAAAAAAAAAAACAAAACTTCATTTGTCTTTCCAAAGCCAAGGTGAAAAAAGGCTGGGTCAGTGTGTGCATTCTGAGGTTAATGATTCCCTTCCTCACATCCTGAGCACTCACAGCCCCGCTGCCTACTCCTGACTCAGCTCTGACAGATGTGACACCAACACCTTGCACTTAATGCTCCTGGCAACCAGAGTCAATTAAAAATACAAAATATGAGCCAACATAAAACCCCAAAACCGCCAAACAAACCCCCTTCCCCCCCCTCCCCAACCTTACAAGCTCCAAAAGTCTTTCTGGACTTCTCTGAGTCTTGGTTAACACAGGTGCCTCTGCTTCAACAGGTACAGGACATTCTAGCAAGTTCCCATCTGGATTTGAGCTTTCAATTTTTTCCTACATTATCCCACATTGGATCATTAAGAGAACCACGATGTAGGATTTTTCATTGAACTGAAACCCTCCAGAATGATGAAGAATTGTCTCCTCTAAGCAGCATTTTGTGGTGGTGCTGTAAATGCAAGAGTTGATACAGAGGAGCCCACTTTGAGGCATCAAAGTCCTCCAGTCCTTCAGCATTTTATCCTGTTCCAAGAGGATAGCATAAACCACAGGGGTTTAAATAAAAAAATGAAATTAACTGAGACAAAAGAAGCCCAGAGCTGGCGAATGGCAGAAGTCCCTTTCTTCCACCCAGTGCTCCTCTGAGCTCACGCACCCCTCAGCTGTTCTCCCACATTCCAACAAGCATTTAAGCACCCAAATCTCAACCATTTCCATAAGAGTTAAACAGGGAAGGTAGGATTTTACAACAGTCAATACATCAATGTGCTTCATCCACGCAGTTCTCAGTTCCTATCCTGAGCAAAACCACAATCATTTTCTGGCTCTAATTAACACTCCCATTCTTTCAGAGCTGCAACATCCACTGTGCATCATTTGAGCAGGAATTTATGCCACCCAATAGCTTCCCCAGCTAGGAATCCACACAGCAATTTGGACAGCCAAAATGATTTAGTGCTAAGCAATTTTGTAGCCCAAAGCAGGCTCTTCCTCCTAAACTGGTAACAAATCCAGCTTCTGCTGCAGGGCAACAGGCAGGTTGCTGATGGATGGGAACAAGCCTGTCAATTAACTCAACTTACGCTCTCTCAGCTGAGAAAATACTACATTTGCTGGAGAGGTGGGGGGAAAGCTTGTTAAAACAATTCCTATATGTGTCCTCTGACAGAGAAATTAAAGGAGAAATAGCTTGAGAACTGACTTGCCATTTTTGAGGTGGTTTGCTCATTTGACTACATGGAAACTGTTTATTCTCTTTCAGTCACTCCCTAGCAAGCAGAATAAATTACAAAAAAGCCAAACCCACAGCCTTGCAAAGCTGGGAAACAGCAGAAGCAGCCCTAAAGAGTTAGGATTAATCTGAAGTCTTAATGATTTACACACACAAAGCAATTCTACATCAAAAGTGGCTTGGACAAGAGAGCACTGCATAAATCTCACTTGAAAACTTAATCTTACTGAAGAGATTTCCAGCAGCACAGTAGATTTGCATGACAGAGGTCTACATGGCCCTTGGAAATTTCCCAGCATGGCACAAAATGCCCGGAATAAGCACAGGATGCCATGGAGGATCTGCAATGCACCTGCTGCAGAGACGACTTTTGGGCAACAAGGAAAAATCCAACTCACAACAAATGGATGGCTCTTTGCTTTCTTTGTTACAGCAGCACTTGAAACATTTCCTCAGCACCATGAATATGTAGGCAAAGATGACAAAGGGGAAGGGGATGGTCAGGCGACTGCAGTATTCTTGCACCAGGAAAAAACGCTGGAACTTCCACACCTGGTCATTGTTCTCCTGCACCGATCCTACAGTGTAGCTGATGGGAAAGAGAGAACACATCCAGCGTCAGTTATTCACCAAAGAGCTGCATCAGAGCCAAGAACAGAGCATTCCTCTACTCTACCGAGGCATGGTTTTATAGTCACAGAATCCCAGAGTGGTTTGGCTTGGGAGTGACCTTAAAGCTCATCCCATTCCACCCCTGCCATGGGCAGGGACACCTTCCACTAGCCCAGGCTGCTCCAAGCCCTGTCCAAGCTGGCCTGGGACACTGCCAGGGGCAGCCTCAGCTTCTCTGGGCACCCTGTGCCAGGGCCTGCCCACCCTCCCAGGAATTCCTTCCCAATATCCCATCCATCCCTGCCCTCTGGCAGTGGGAAGCCATTCCCTGTGTCTGGTCCCTCCATCCATGGTCCCCAGTCCCTCTCCAGTTCTCCTGGAGCCCCTTTAGGCCCTGGAAGGGGCTCTGCAGTCTCTCTGTAGTCTTCTCCTCTCTAGGTGAGCACCCCCAGCTCTCCCAGGCTGGCTCCATCCCTTGGAGAATCTCCTCTGGACTCACTCCAGCAGCTCCATGTCCTTCTGATGTTAGGGCCCCAGTCATTCTGAAGGTGGTAACTTTTAATGACTAGGTTATTTAGTTTGTTCTCCTTCTTAGTCAGCAAATGGGTGGAACTAAGACAATAAGAAAAGCCCTTGAAATTACAAATGAACTGGAAAAAATCTGAATAGGAAGAAAATGTTCCATGTACTTTTACTACCTCAGCTCTAAGCAATCTTTTTCTAGCCCAGACACATGAGAACAGGATGCTTCTTCACAAGATAGTGTGTCCTATATTGTTTCTTATATTGAGCAGATGAACTCCTTTCATAGGAAAAAAACCCAAACCTAAAACTAGAACGCTAACAAGAAATGTAAAAGCTCCTGAGATTTGTAGTGGAGGCACAGAGGACATTCCAGGCATGGATCAAACCCATGGCACAAAGCACTGCACGGACCCAGCAAAGCAACAACCACAGGGGCGAGCAGATCCCAGGCTGCCTGACCTTTCAGTGTGACATTAAGGGGCAGATGGATGTTCCCAAAATGCCTCTGCTGAGAGCCTAAGGCACCTTTACATAAGATAAATTAAAACCTTCACCTGGTGGAGCTTTTCTTTCTGCTTAAAACATAAATACTACTGGCAAAAACTAGAGGGTTTTTTACTGGCATAACAGCATAAACTAGAGCATTTACCACCAGGTGCTGTTAAAGTTAGCGTTCTAGCAAATATTAAAGGTTTTTAGGGTAGATCTGGCTTACTGCTACACTTTCCTTCATTGTAGAGAGGTGCTTGTACCCTTGCTAGGGTGTATGAGCATGCTTGTCTGTCCCCAGGCACAGATATGCTGCACCCATCCTGGCTGCCTTGCCAAAAATAACATTTCTGACTGTCTTTAGAGTCCAGGTCAGCATGGAGAGCAAAACCTAAATCTGAGGCATTCTCAACTTGTCACACTCGAACATCTCATCTCAGACCAGGAAACACTGGCAGTGTCATTCAGCTGAGAGATTCTCTTGAGCAGCACCAGGAGTCCTGTCAGCACTCTTGTTGCCAAAGCAACTTCCTGCCAAGGTACTATCAAACCACAAAAATAAACCTAGTGGTCCTTAAGAAGGGTGGCCAGAGGTTTTGAGTACTCTTGTTATGTTGTGAGTGTAAAGCAGAAAAGGAGCAGGGCTGGGAATGGGAACGGAGCCCCAGCACCAATCCAGCTGCATTCCCAAGTGAGACAAAAACACAACACACCCCCAAAATCTGCTATGAGGCACTTCCCAGGATTAAATCAACTCTGTGCCACAGCTTGCACTGGATGCAACAAAGATTTCTGGGAGAAGCTGAGGAAGATGTTCCCTGCCCTTGCAAGTCTAGAGGTGATGGCACTTCTCAAGACAAAGTCATTTTGCATGTCCCAAGGGGATGTGGCCCACTGCCTGTGGTCTAAGTCAGAACAATAAATGGCAGGTCCACCAAAGCAGTACCAGACCCATCCCCACCACGCAGCAGCTCAGGTTAATAAAACCACAGTGTCCTGAAGGGTGATGATAACTCCTTTACTCACTCTAGCAAGGCCACTTGGGCAGCAACTCACACTTGGCAAGGCCCTGACCCAGCATCACCCCGTGTGACCCACAGGGGTTCGCACCATGCCCACAGCGCAGAGGATGCTCAGAGATGGAGGCAAAGAACAGGCAGCAATCCCTCCCCAGGACACTGCACAGGCAAGGGGTGGCTTCCTGCTGTTTCCCAGCACTGCACTCCCTTTCCTAGAGATCTGCCAGTACGGGGATGAGCAGGAAGCCACAGCTCCTTGGGTACGCACCCGAACATGGCCACGAGCAGGTTCACCAGGAGGATGTTGGTGGAGAGCATGTAAATGCACACCAGGGGAATGGTGATCCACTCGGGGAAGCGGGGCTGGTTGTTGGCATCCAGCTCCACGCACAAGGGCTTGGACTCGTTCCCAGAAAACGTGCAGTGGTCAAAGTTGTAGGTGGTACCTCAGAGAGAGAGGGGAGAGCAAACAGTGAGCTCCTTATTGCTGGCTGGGGGTCTGTGTACAAATCACAAATGGGATGGGACCGCTGGGGAACACATCTGGAGCTGTTTCTTTTCCAGCATCTGTCTGATTACATGGTTATGACAATGGGAAGATGTCAGAATTTCACATCACTAGCAGCAGAACTTAATGTTACAACTTAAAGAACTTAAATGTTACAACTTACTTTAAAAGTAAGTTTACATTAAGTTGTAACTTAATGTAAACTTTTACATTAAGTTGTAACTTAATGTTACAACTTACTTTAAAAGCTTTTTAACCAATCACACAAAGCAAAAGCACATTGACAGTAGTTCTATCCAAACACTATAAGCACACGCACCTTGGGTTAAACAATACTTACTTATTGTGGATACAATACCTGCTTGTAAGCATCACAACTCAATGCACAGAGCTCCATTATTAAGCTCGGAACTTCTGAATATCTCGGTAGATATACTTTTCTGTAGCTTAGGGAGTTCTAGACAAGCATTAATACACAGACCCTTGTTCTATTTGTCCTTACTTTTCTACTTCTTGTATAATTTTTCTGCTGGCCAATCTTATGGCTACTGCTTAACTCGACTTGCACTTCTGCTGTCTCTGAGGCCTGCCTTTTGCAGCTTTCCCCAAACCCCCTGATTTTAAGGATTCCCACGCTCCTCATTCTGCTGGGCCCAGCCCCAGGTCCTGCCCTCATATCCCTCCATTCCTGCCTCCCCATTACACTTGGAGGCAAGGAGCCAGCACAGGGCTGGACAACCTTTAGGAGGACAGAGCCTTCGACCCACCCAAGAGAGACCACCCAGAAGGGAAATACCATCAATATCATCAGGGTACTGGCCAAACATGGCCAGGTAGGGCTCGTAGATGACCGAGCGGAAGATCCACTCCCAGCGGTGCTCATTCTTCCTCAGGATGCCTTGCCTGGCCACACCAAAGGCCACCATCCACACAGCAAAGAGGAAGAGGAAGAAGAAGACATCTATCATCTGAAAAAGGACAACAGGCATCAATCAATGCCCAACTGCAGGTCTGTTGCAAGCCACACAAGGATGGCTTTTTGCCCCTAATTTCACCAACGCACATGGTAATAACTGACCACTCCCATTCAGAGAACTTCAAAAATATTTATGCAACCATAAAAGCAAGGCATGTTTTAGAATACAGGATATCCCCCTGGCATCAGACAGGCTCCCCAAAAGCCAGAACCAGCTACAAAGGACTGTGGCTCACCTTATCCCTGTGAGATGAAAGCTTCTGGAAATGCCACTCTGGATGGCTTCCAAGCAGCATTTACAGCCCAGACACTCTGGCCAATGGTTTCATGAATTTCTAGCACTGTATGAGAAAGAGGCTCCTCACCACCCTCTTCCTCAGGTACTCGTGTGATGGATGCAGTGGAGGACCAACATCCTCCTCCTGTACCCTCTACCATCACTGTCTTGTTTGGGGAATACTCATGGGAGCAACAGAAATACCACTGAAACTGAAATTTGAGATATGGAAGACAAAAGCTTGCAGGAAGCAAATTTCATCTTCTGTTCTTCAGCCTGATCCTTATTCTCTCTCTTGACACGGAAAAATGTCCTACTCTTAATTAGATCCCATTTAAATCTTAATTCATCCTGTTTAGCAGATTTAACTTGCTGCCATCATCAGAACATGGTGATTTCACTCTTAAGAGGGGGGAAAAAAGTGTCACATCATTTATTTAGAATCTCTTGAATAGCTGCCAGAATCTTACCATCCTCTGCAGCATAATAATTTTGGGTCCTAGATTCCTGCTAACTGTGAAAATATGGATGAGCCTCAGGGTAAAAACTATGTAGTCCAAACAGAAAATTACTCTCCCGGAATACCAAGAGCTTTCATCAGAGTGAAGCCTGATGGAGACAGCAGAAGAAAACAAAGAGAAGCCTTGGGTGAATCGTGCAGAAATCAGGTAAAACCACACTGAAACATTGAAATGGAGAGTGGAAGGTGAGTAACTGGAAAGCAGAGCACAGCTATCCAGGGCCCCATGGCCTCCCCCATCTAATGACAGGTGACAGACAGTTAACGCATACACTGTTTACACCCTTCCTTCCTGACATGCATCATCCCTGCTCGTTTTTCCTCTTACCCTTAAAGCTATTAACAGCAAGGAAATGTGTACCTGGAGCTACTCCCACAGCCCTCTGAAACCACCACAGTGCAACAACTGCTCCACTGCCCTGAGGCAACAAGGACTAAGTTACAGCTGACTGAACAATTGCTCTGGAAAACGTGTTTCCATCATTTCTTTACCACTGTTTTTAACTGACCCCATCGTGTAGAACAGCTTCTGAGAGATAACAACATTGTTAGGCTGCTGTGGGGACAATCACAGTCCTCTTAAATATAACACAAGGCCCAGGTGGTCATACTAAATAGTAACAGGAGCCATGGAAAATCCTAAAGATCCCCTGACTTTTTTTTTTTTTTTTTTTTTTTTAAGTCAACACTTGTCAGTATTTAGAGCCTTCATAAAAGGAATTCCATGAACACACTGCTCCCCAAAATTTCACTACAGGTTGTAGTCAAAACCCACCAAGGAAGGGAAGCAGAGCTGTAACATGGACACAAGAGAAGGCACTACTCACCTGAACACAATCCCTGCTATGAAGTAGAAGATTGCAAGAGTATCCATAACATTCCACAGGTCTGAGAAATACTTGCTGCCGTTCATGTACCACTGGGAAGGAAGAAGAACAGAAAGTAACCTCCACACAGCACAGTTTCCTTGCCCAATTAGCTTTTTGTCACACAGTAGATAACACCAGAGTTCAGATGGCTTTCAATTTCCCCAGAGAGAGGGGTCTAGCATATCCAGGAATGCCACAAGTTACTGGCAACCTGGTTTTTTTGGGTCTTGGTGTGACCCAGGAAGCACTGGGGAGGGGGTATCACAGTTTAAGGGTAGCTGATACATCCTGGCTTCTCTCCCATCCCAAAGTTCATTCATTAATCTGCCCCCAGCTACATGCACATGCTTTGGATCCAAGATGCAGGTTTAATTTATTCCTTTAATTACACAGCTCTCTATTTCTGAATTGCAAGTCTAGTGAGAATCCCTGCTCATTCCCAGACTGACTGGCACAGCAGCCTGGATCCCAAGTCTGTGCAAGAACCAACCTCTGGAGTCAGTTCAGAGGTGACTCATGAGGACAAGAAGCTTCACCAGGGCAAACCTCTGCCAGGCCTGGAGAAATAAACTGCATCCCCAATAATGATTCTTTTGAATTTCAATTTTCATTGAAATAATCAAAGTTTTGAAGAGTACTGCTCAGTGAATCTCTAACTGGCATATCCAAGGAAGGCAATTATGTCCTTAGTGCTTCTATGGGAAACAAACAGAAACCAAACCAAGTTTTCTCCTAGGTGCTGTCTCTACCCAGTAGCTCCCTAAATCAAAAAAAATCTGGGACTGAGATGCAGTTCTCCAAATTCCAAGCAGTTCCTACTGCTAACAGGTAAATTGCACAGAGGTTCTGTCCAGATTCCTCCTCCACTGGAGAAAACAGGGCTTTCCTTCACACCCCACCAGTCCACCCACTCACCTGGCTGGAGGCTACCTCCATGTGGCTAAGGAGACAGCAAGGAAAAGGCCTCTCCAATTTCCCCAGGGCTCTAAACAGGACTGGGAGAGCTCCAGCTGCTTACAAATCCCTGGGACCACCAGAAGGGAAAGCAGGGCTGAGCCAGGGGCTTACAGTTCAGAGACTGCTCCAGACCAAGGGCTGATTTCTCTCCAGAACTGGTTATCTGACTGCAGCAGCTACATGGGACCCCAGGCAAGCTGCTCTTAGTTTGCCTTGGATGTGAAAACACAATCTGAGACACTCCTCTCTTTTATTTCTTTAAATACAAAGGACACACACAATTTTGATGCAGAGTTAGACCAATGCACACGTGGTCCATCTCAGGAGAAGCCAGGGAGGAATTTCCCCAAGAAGTTTAGAGGATTGGGACACTGCTCTGCTTTTCTGCTCCATTTCTCCTCCTCAGGAAAACAGCTTTGCAGCCAGAACACTGGCTGCAGATAACTTGAAATCTTCAAATTTAGCTGCCTCCACTGCCAAATTGGTACAGTCTGGCTACCAGTTACTAAAGGGAATTGCAGCAGTTCTACCTGCTCAGGTTAGTAAGAAAAATGGGCATTGTTAGGAAAATAAGGTTTCTATCCCTAAGGTTTTCCCCAGGACTTTTGCTAGGCACACACAGGACGTGCAAGGACGGGTCCAGAGACACCAGAACCTAAATCAGCAGAAACAAACACTCCATTAGTGTTGTCATGGCAAAAAAGTATTTTACTTTTCCCCCGTTTTCTTAGCAAGTAAAGTTGCCATAAACAGGGTTCCACCTTGACTATTAAAAAGGGAAAAGACCACAGTAACAGCAGCATCAGAAACGTCATCTGAGTTCATGCGAAAAATGTTATTGCAGGGTGGGATGATCCAGCAGATCACCCACAAACACTCATGAGGCGACTCAGGCCTTACAGCAGGGTCAGAAAGCAGCACCAGACCCACACACCCACTGCTTTCTGACTCCCCCAGCATCCTCCCACTGCTCTGGCCACAGACTGGCAGAGACCAGCTTGCCCAAAACCCACCAGTTTCCACGTGAAGTGAGGAGAAGATACCAGCTAAGTGGCTGGCCATAAAGGCAGTCCCACATGCTGGTCCCACATCACAGCTGGTCCCTGAACCTACACTGAGCCAGCAAGAACTGTATAGATGATTGAAAGCTAAATAGAAATGCATCAAGGTATGCAGCTTACTGGTAAAATAACAAAGTTAAGGGGGTGGAATGTAGGGAAGAGAGGCAGGAATGACTTAATCTAAAGCTTTGCACCAAGATAAATGCTCTAAATCTGACCCTTTATTACCAACTACCTTGGCAAGCCAAGCATTCCTGGGAAACATCTGCACTGGCATCATTATCCTCTTGGTGCACAGACACTGCAGCTACAGGGGCACAAGCAGGAATCAAACAGCAGAGGAAAGAACCCCTCCCTGAGCTGCCTGAGCGCTCTGCTAGGAAGTGGCTCCCCTGAGCACCTGCACTGCCTCGGAGGGGGAAAAGCCATGAGGCTGTGGCTCTACCACTAAACTTTCTGGGGTGGCAAGAGCTGCCTACTTGTCTCACTTCATCACAAAGCAGAATGAAGACCAGCACGTAGAGGATGATCTCCAGGGCCGTGGGTTCCTTCTGGAAATCCATCAGCAACACGTAGGCGAAGAGCAACAGGAAAGCAATGTAGAAGATGACGTTCCAGGAGAAGACCACAAAGGGGGAGGTGAAGAAAGACACATAATATAAGAAGAGTTTCTTACTCTTCTCCACAGGCTTTTTCCTGAGGAATTAAAAGAGGGAAAAGGTCTCAAAGCATAGCTTGTAATGCCTGGAAACATCTGTGTTCTTAAAAGGGAAAGAGCAAAGGGTGCAAAGTCTAGCTCAGGATGTTACTTCAGAGGTAAAGACATCCTGCATCCACTGTCCTCAGGCACTCCAGCAAACTGGTAAATCTTCCAGCTTGGATGGGGCTTGGAGACACCTGGGATAGTGGAAGGTGTCCCTGCTCATGGCAGGAGTTGGAACAAGATGAACTTTAAGGTCCCTTCCAACCCAAACCATCCTGTGATTCCATGATCTTAAATCCAAGATCAGAGTGAAACACAAACTGTCAAAAGCTCATTTGGCTTTTCAATACCTTTATCTAAGACTGACTGAACACTAGAACAGCTTCCCCAGAGTGGCTGTGGAGTCTCCATCCTTGGAGATATCCAAAACTGGACAGTCCTGGGCAACCTGCTCCAGCTGTCCCTGTTTGAGCACAGGGTTGGACTGGGTGATCTCCAGCCTGACTTGTCCTAAGATTCTACAATTAATTAACTTGCTTTCCCTCTGAAAAATTTTCCCACTAATGAAAAGTCAGTTGATTACCTGAATGAGATGAAACCACAGCCTATTAAAGGGAAAAAGAACAGGCACAGTATAATCTTCCAGTTCTTAGTGTCTCTTGAAATCTCTCCATACCACTGCTTGGAAAGGAAATTCTGCAGACAAGAAGGAAACACTCTAATTTGTGCTAACAGCAGCAAAATAACCTAAGAATGCTATTTAGAACATTTGATTTGGTAAAAATAAACCCCGAACTTTGAGATTTCAATCAAAATACCAGAGATTTCTGTTGCAACAAAACAGAAAGGTTTCTGCATCAGTAACAGCATGCTGGCTCCTTAAGGCAGCCATGCTCTAGCTACATGATGAGGAGTTTAAAATGAGGCTGAGCAGGACTTGACCTGATTGATTAAACACTTATAAACCATTGCATTATATGCAATGCTCATCCATGCTGGGCATGACATCCACACTGGGCAAGCCAAGAGCAGAAATCACTTCAGGCAGTCTTTATTACCCAGTTCATTTATGATTTATAGCCCCAAGCCAAGATTTTTCCCTCCTGATCCACATTTCTGGATAGAGGAGCCAACACCCCCTGTTAGAGCACAAGAGCTACAGGGACCTGCACACCTTTCCTTCACTGCCATTACCTGCACACCTGGCTGGGCAATAAACTGCTGGTCTCTGGCCTCCACTGCTAGCTCCAGACAGTTGCTCCCTCCCCAGGCTTCACAGGAATAAGTCAGCAGCTGCTCAGCCAGGTCTTCGTCGTTGCTGTAGCACTCGGTGAACAGCTCTGGAAGGAAGAAGCAGCTCCCCGCTGAGCTCCAACTTCAATTTCCCACCAACTTGGGTGCAAACATCTTTAGTGTAATATTTGCAATATCAAAGAACCCTTTTCACATTTTCAGCACTGCAGAATGGCTGTGCATCCCTTTACAACCCCACTTGCACATCTTCAACTTTTGATACAGAATTTGAGCCTGGATGGAAAACTGTAACACTAAATCACACAGACAGCATTTAGTTCTGCACTAAAAAATTGACTAAAAAATGTGAGTTTCTCCTTAAATGACTCAGTAAATCTACTTGCTTCGTCCTCTTTTCTTAAATTCTGTTTGGCACTGATCTGATGAATTATAGTCAGTCCAAAGTTAACAGTAGGGTTGAAAAAGTCAGAATCTGATGCTTTTTCACTGGGAAATGCACTGCTCACTCCTTAGTGTCTTGCTAATTCATCTGGCCTGAGGGACGTAGATACCTTTAAAAAAACCTATTTAGGCAGTTTTTGCTTTGTGGAATAGGAGATAATCCCTGGAAACAAACAAGATATTTCCAGCATGGCCATAAGCTGGTCCTTATAAAGTCACAGAACCATCAATCTACTTTTTACCTGCGACTTGTTCTCACTCCCCAGAAGTACTCCCACAAATCTGAAGGGTGCTTTTTCCCAACCTGAATACTACCAGTATTCATTAGGAAAGTTTCCCCTTCTCCATATTCACCTTCCTGTTTGTGGGCATCCTTCTTCAGCCTTGCCAGTGGAGCTAAATAGCTTTTCTTCCCCATGAAAGAAATTCTTCACCCCCCCAAAAAAAACCACTTCACAACACCCACCTTTTGAAGCCAAGCTCTTAAGACAGGACACAAAATTCCTACTGGGAACAAACGGTGTGGAAGGAATTTCCAAGCAGTAAAATCACATGTTGACATAAGAGAAAAATGTATTTAATGTTGGATATCTAGCTTTTGACTCCCTGGTCTCTGACCCTTCCCACTACACTTCTAAAGGACTCACAGAGTAGGCACTTACCTACTGCTCTTGTCTCATACTCGTTAGCCAGTTCCTCTGACTCACCAGCAGCATTTATATCATTCTTCACCTTGGCCATGCTTTTCAGGAGCTTACTGGCCCCCAGGGCTGCCAAAGTGCAGCCTCTGGTCTGTGGAGAGAGAGTGAAGTCACGCAAATCCCTCTGAGAAGGGAACACGATCATAGAATCCTGAAAGCACAATGATTTGGGCTGGAAGGGACCTTAAGGAACATCTCATCCCAACCCCCTGCCACAGGCTGGGACATCTTCCACCACACCAGGTGGAAGCCTTTAAAACTTCTCCTCCATTTCGCATCTTCTCAGTTCCCAGTCCAGTCTACAATCACTAAATCACTGCCTAATCCAAATTAGGAATTGGATTTCAATCAAACACCTGGAATCAGAACCCATCCATGCTGTGGAATGGGTGGGAACTCAGCATCCCAGCTTAGGCACAGGTGACAACATACAATGGATGTGGATTGCTCACTCACACCCAGCCTTAGGAAATGAAAGCATAAAGTCCACACCCAGACACAAAACGGGCAATATAAAACCTACTGAGATTCATCCAGCAATTGTCTCTTGTGTGTGTTTGAAGCTGGATGTGGAGCCTTCAAAGGCCAATAAAACCAAAGACACAGAACTTCTCACACAGTGCACCTTCTCCACTGCACTGCCTGCAAAGAGAAATAAAGGAGAACCCAACTTACTTGCTCCCAAATGACTTTGGACAGCTCCTTCTTGTTCTGAAGAACTGACCAAATAAACAGAGCCTGCAATGGGTGCCTTGTGATAGGACACTCCTCCTGCAAGAGAGAGCAAGAACTCAGACCTAAGCTCACCAGAGGTTTTCAGCTGGAACAAATCTGAGCATGGACTCTCCTGTTTTTGTATTTTCTTTGTTTCACAGCCATGCCACCAGTCCCTTCTCTCAGCTCTGTGCCAGCTGTCACACACTACTGTGAGTTAGGTTACATTTGATATTTCTATTAAAACCCCATATTTGACAAGGAACAATCAGCCTCCCCGTTTTTCCTGAAGCTGGTACTAAAGAATATTTGTGTAAAAGGCTTCCTGCTTTAACCACTGCAGTCCAGATAACCTCACTCACAGCAGGATCAAACTGCTCATCACTCACTGAGAGCTGTATCTCCATCTCATCCTTGCTGTTTTTGTAATATCTTTTGAAACCTCTCCGGAAATCCTCCACCATCTTCCAAACAAAGGTAAGGAGGGCATCATTGTAGGAGTTCTTGGCAATCTGCAGGTTCTTGAACACCAGGCTGCTGAAGTTGTTGGTGTACAGCTCCCTCAGGACCTCTGTGGTCAGGAACTTCCGCAGATTCAAGCCGTTCTCCAGGAAGAGCCGGACAAATTTGGGCCTGTCTTTCACCAGGGCTGTGAACATCACATCCTGCAGGTCAGCAGACTAGGAAGAAATGGAAAAGCAAACGTTAGGGATCATGTGAGACACGTACACCTTATCTAAGGCCTGACGCACGGTCACTGTCACGTTTTCATCAGAATCAGGTTCTCTTCTGTGCGCAGTTGCCCTGGCTGGATGGCCCAGAGCATTTCTGGCATAGGCAGATCACCTTTGCAACCACTGATCATGCAATGGATCATCATGGAATGATGGATCATGGCTTTATGGAATAGCCTGAGTTACAAAGGACCCACAAGGATCAAGTCTGACACCCTTGGCCCTGCAGAGACAGCCCAACAATCCCACCCTGTGCATGGTTGAGAGCATTGTTCAAATGCTCCTTGGGCTCTGTCAGCCTTGGGGCCATGCCCATTCCCTGAGCAGTGCCCAGCACCCTCTGGGGGAAGAATATCCAGTCTGATATCCAGCCTGACCCTCCCCTGGCACAGCTCCAGCTGCTCCCTGAGTCCTGTCCCTGTCACAGCAGAGATGGGAGCTCATGAGGAAGCAGCAGCTCCCAAGGAGGTCTGACCTCCTCTTCTCCAGGCTGAACAGCATGTGACAGTGCAGGAGCAGGAGACACTCTCTGAACACAGAGGCTGAGTGCTGGGACCGTGGTTCCTGTTGGGCTGAGTCCCCCCTGCACTCTCAGAGGGGGGCTGTACCTCCCAGTTCCGGTCGTTGGTGAAGATCTCATCGCTGGCCAGGTCCAGCTGGTTCCACTCCAGCAGCAGCTTCAGCTGCCCGTTCCAGTTGTCCCTGTCGTGCTCATTGGTGCTGAAAGCTGCAGAGCAGGAACAACCTCTGCATCAAGGCCAGGCATATTTATCATCTCTGCTTCTCAACTACCAGGACAAGACTCCTTCCAAGGGGCTTTCCCCAGACCCATGCACATCTTCCCAGCTGGGGGCTACAGGATGCTGGAGGCTCAGAGATGTATTTATGGCCCAAGACAGGCCACAAAGGAGCTGCCAGGAGCACCTCATAACCAAGATCAGCACAATGCTTCCTTCAGGCTCCTTTAGAGTCCTTTACACAGGAGAGATCCTGCAGAATTCCCAATGAGACCCTGTCAGCATCCCCAGGGCCCTCCAAAATGCCTTCCCAATTACCTGGTTTGTGTCTTTCCACCCTGAGAGATCCCATACTGCTGGGATCTCTCAGGGTGGAAAGCTGCAGCCTGCCCACACCCCGGCAGAGGAAGGCAGGCTCCACACCGTGGCTGGAGCTTAGCTCTAGAGAGATGGCACTGCTCTAAGGAAACCTGTTCTAGAGAATAAACAGCCATCCTTTTCCCATTTATTTTTAAATCCCCAAACAAACCCAGAAAACAACAATTACTTGCCTTTGTACAGGGCAAAGGAAATGGCATTGCTCACAATTTCATCTCCAGCTTCTTCTATTTTGATCACTGTCAGTAAATGAGGGCTCTCAAGGACTTCTTTGATCTAAAAAAGAAAAAAAAAAAGAAGAAAAGTTGTGTTTCAAAGCTGTCAAGGCTGTTTAGCAGCAGATCTCCCATTAAAAAGAAATTTGCCACCACATCACATCAAAGCTGCTTCTCTCATCAGTCCTGGGTTTTAACAAATTTAAACAAACCCAAATAGAAGTAGATAATGAGCTTGATTTTAAAGTCACCAAAGGACAACATTAATTATCCTCTGAACATGCAGCAAATAACTGTGATTCCCCTATGCAGATCATCTTTAACAAGAAGATATAATCCCAGTAATTAGAAGTGACTCTTCAAGTAGAAAAGACTGTGACAGCACAAGTTTCAACTTATGTCAAGCAGTTTGTTAGAGAACAGTCTCTAGCTCCTTGTGCTTTGTCAAAACCAGATCATTTCTCTCATAATGAAGCTTTGTAGAGTAATTTCATTTTAGCACACAGAAGACAAATAATCTCGGCCGTTTCTGATGCAAGAGGAGGTACACTCCAAAGCAGCCCAGCAGAAGCTGTGAGGAGTGTGGCCAGACAGGGAACACTGCCTTCAGCAGCTCCACACTCCACAGGGAAGAGATCCTTCCGGAACCTTCTTAGCTTTCCTGTGACCAGACACCTGCTGACTTGATTGCAGCCCCCCCAGTGCTTTTGTTCCAACCCCTGTAGATGGAGAATTTTCCTTTTTCAAATCTGCACAGATGTAACACAGCAAGGAGCCCTGCACACCCCGCGGGTATCACCGGATGGCAACACCCCTCACTTGGGGGCCACCAGCTCCTCCCTCATCCCTTCTCCCACAGCACCCCACACTCACCCACTTGATCCAGCTCTCAGTCTCCTCTTCCGAGAGCCTGGAAATGGTGCGAGGCAGGAACCTGAGCAAGCTCTCCTTGACACAGGAGGAAGCAAGAGTGCCCTCAGCCTCCACCAGGCTGGCAATGACATCAGCAATGCGCCCAGAGCCTTCCACCACCACGCAGGGAATCTTGCTCTTGATGGCCACGTTGATGGACTAAGGAGACACAGGGAGAGGAGAGCACTTGAAGCATGACTGTTACTAGAGCCTGCTATCGAGTAAGGAAGCCTAGAGAACAACAGAAACCCACTGTCCACAGCAGTATTTTTATTATTATCCACTGATACTTCACCAGTAACAACTCTTTAAAGCATCATCATCTAACGACAGAGGGCTGTGAAGAGCCCCAGAGAGACAGGGTCAGAATCACCATCTGCCAGATTTTCACAATTTGTGTTGGGAGGGACCCCAAAGCACAGCTTGTTCCACCTCCTGCCATGGGTAGGGACACCTTCCACTAGGCCAGGCTGCTCAGCTTTAGAGTGGATCAGCAGATCAGGACAACTGCCAAGCGGAAATGGCATTCAGGTCACACAACAGCGCTGCCCAGCTACAGTCACTGCTGCTTTATGGCACAGCATTGCTCAGCTGAGACCAAGGGCTCTGGATTTATTTGCTGGAGGAGCAGCAGCAGTGTTTCACAGAGAGATTACTTCTGTAGCATCACAAGAACATTAAACTCTGATGTTACGGAAAGTCTCCAAGCAGCTACTTGCATGATTTCTCACACAGCAACATTGTACATGGATTAACAGCAAGACAAAAATCTGCTGAAATGATGCTGGAAGGACCATGACCCCTCCTGGGGCAAAGACCATAGGAGACACTGATTTCATTTACATCACTACACTGAGAACAGAGTCACAGCAGAAGCTGGCTGCCAGCAAATCGTACAAAGGGAGTCAATGCAAGTTATCACCAAGCACTGGAAAGACAGAACATCTATTAGTTAAGAGAGTTTCTTGAGAACAAAAAAGAAAAAATCAACTCAGTCATCAAAACCATGCACACATTCCTCCTGTCAACTGGAGAGCAGGTCTCTGACAAAGGCAAGGAGGTTTTTCCTATCAGCTAGATGAAAGTGGTTTTCTAAAGAAGGGTTCAGCTAAAGTGCATGTTTTACATCACAGGGAAATTTCAAACAGAAGCTTGGAGCAGTTTCACTTCTCCCTCGCTAATGCTGATTCTTGTCATCAGGCACCAGTCACAAAAGCTGAGTAAAAGGAAGCCTTTCCTGGCCAGCACTGCTAGGACCAAGGCAAGGACAGACATCCACGGCATGGACTCTGCTGAGTCATCTGGGCTGGTCAGAGACTCAGTTTACTCCTTGAAAAAAGGCTTCACCTCGGAATATCTCTGTGCACTTCCAACACTGAGAAATAAAAACTCAGCATGGCCTAAACCAGCCTCAAGTTGCACCAGGAGAGGTTTAGGTTGGATATCACGAAAAATTCCTCACTGAAAGGGTTGTCAAGGACTGGAACAGGCTGCTTAAGGAAGTCACCATCCCTGAAGTGTTAAAAAAAAATGTGGATGTAGCACCTGAGGACACGGTTTGGTGGTGAACATGATAATGGTGCTAGATGGACTACAGGATCTTAGTGGTCTTTTCCAACTTCAATGTTGTCATGATCCTATGAAATAGCCAAGAGAGTGGCATGAACCCTGAACTGAACCATCATCCAGGTACTTCCTGGAGGAAACTCTTGCCAGGAATTATGCATTTGATTTAACAAGCCTTTTAATCACTCTGGTTAGGCAGCTACTAAGTCTGTGTTATGTATTACTGCTTAACAGTGGGTTTGAGGTCTCTCCAAAAAATGTGAAATCATAAGTCTGCACAGCTACAGCACCTGGCAGTCAGTCAGCTCCTTCAGTGATGGCCAAATCCTTTCTCAAACATCAGCAATTTCGAGCTAAAAGGAAATGGACATATTCAACACAACCCTCTGAGCACAGCTTTCCTCTAAAACCTGACTGGATGCTTCATTTCATCTCAGGACCTCTGATTAACACTGCTTCTGCATGCATCTACAACTGGGCAAAGACAAAATTCATCATGTGAATGGGACCAAACTCCCAGGAAACATACAGGGAGGCTGGGATAACAATCTGGAATTTCACACACTGATTCAGACCAACTGATTAACACCAGCAATGAAGTGGTAGCAGAGATCATGCTCTGAAATCACATCGTTTATCCTCCTGACAAGCCAAGTTTGATCAGCCTCGACAGTAACAGCACAGCTCTGGTGAAAACAGGAAGTACCAAGATAACACCTACAGAAACAAAATCATAAATATAATGCTGCTTCAACTTATTTTTGCTGCATCCTACTCTCTTGCAAAATCCAGCCCCTTTCCCAGCCCTTTGTACAGGCTAAACCAGCTCTTCCTGTAGTTGGTGAGAGCTTGTCCTCACTGTTCCTGCTCCCTTCCCACACAGCCTGACTCCACATCCCCTCACTCTGAAAACCCTGGGTCAGGTCCCTTTGCTCCCTCAGGCCACTCATCCTCACTGTGGCAAGGTGAATGGGCAACTAACAACCCTGGTTTTTAACGTGAGACAGACTTAGAGGGGATCTCCCTTTCCCCCTCCCCTCAGAGTCACTTAGACACCCTGGTCCAACAAACTTCTTTGTTCTGTTCAGTCTCCTGCTGCCTGTCATGTGTTTGGAGATGATGCCTGGTCCTTCTCCATGCAGGCTTGGAAGGGTGTCAGAGTCAGCAGAGCCCTCCTGCCCTGCTCAGCTGCCAAGACTTAAACTAGGTCTAGATCTAAACTAGATTTAAAATGTGGCCTCCCAGTACTTAAAGGGGCTTATAAGAAAACAGGGAGAGAAACTTTTTACACAGGTAGATAGTGATAGGACAAGAGGCTGTGGTTTTAAACTACAAGGGGAGAAATTTATATTTACATTAGGAGGAAATTATTGACTGAGGGTAGAGAGGCCTGGCACAGGGTGCCCAGAAAAGCTATGGCTGCTCCTGGATCTCTGGAAGTGTTCAAGGCTGGGCTGGATGGGGATTGGAGCAACCTGGGATAGTGGGAGGTGTCCCTGCCCATGGCAGGGGATGGAACTAGGTGGTCTTTAATGTCCCTTCACATTCTGTGGTGTGGACAAACTGAGACAACTGAACTGTCCCGGCCAATACTTTTCCAGGATGTCAGCCCAAGGCAGAAACTTTGCAGAAAAATTTTCACAGAAACAAACTTCATAAGCTTAAATTGCAAACAAGGTCCCTCTGTAGCAAGTGCTAGGCAAGCTTCTGTAAATAACAGCACTGTCCACTTCATCGAGTTTCTTTTGGAGCAATCAGTCGTCAATATCAGAGCAATGCCCCTGTTGTCATTCCTGGAAATAATAAAAGAAATGAACTCACTTTCAAAGTCTCCTTCCCACCACCTTGGGCAAAACACACAATTGGGATCTTCCCACCGTAATTAGATTCTGTGAAATACGCCAAAAGAAAAAAGAAGGAAAAACACTAAATCAATTAATGCACTTTGAACAACTTATTTTTCCTGAGTACAATGAAAGAATTTCTAAGCCATCATGCAAATACTAGCTTGCTGTTGATTTTGCCAGTTACTAACAGATGTTTTTAATGAAAACTCAGTTTTGCCTAACATTCTGCATAGCTAGCTTCAGACACCTTTCTCCAACAGAAGCTTCTCCCTTCTAGAAATCCTAATTTTTGCTATCTCTGAAGTCCTTAAAATGGAATTTTTATTGTATTTATCCTCTCCTTTGACTATTTATCGAGTCTCAGTGTTACAAGCTCAAGACACAGAACCTGAGTTCACATTTCCAATCATAAAAGAAAGGTAAGAATTCTGTAACTCTAGGAGCTAGTTCTTGAGAGACATTCCAAAAAAAAAAAACCCCAAAACAACCAAACCCAAACAATACCACACCCAAAAGCTTTTTAAGAATTTCCTGCTAAGGCCTTTAATTTCTTTTTTTTTTGTTTTGGTAAAGAAGTGGGTGAAAAAGAAATTATTTAGCAGCAGGTTGCAGGCAGCTCAATGTCCCTCATAAATAAATATTTTGGGAAAAGCCTAATTTCAGCTCCTGTGTAATTGTGCTCCAGCTACCCAGAATTCAGTGACAGGTGGGATGGATACAGAAGGGCCAGCTTTTCAGAGGAAGGGAGGGAAGGGCTGTGTGGCTGAAATGAAGCATTTGCTGCGACACAAAGGAACATACAGAAAGGAAGATGAGGGAAGGTGTTGCTCCTGAAAGAGCTCCAGATGCACTGCAGTTCACACACACGTCTTCCAGCTCAGCAGCCACAAGATGCTGCCACTACTTTCTTATTCCAAGAAAATCGCCGCGGCTCAGCTCCAAAGCATGCAAAGGCAGGAGGAGGAGGAGGAGGATACCTGGGATAACCCGCTCTGAAATGTACTTCTCCAGCTGGGTCCGCACTTTGGCCTCGATGGTGGGGTGCCCGTGGGTGCCGTTATCAACCAGCAGCAGATGGGTGTGGTTGTTATCCAGGCAGTACAGGGGGTCTCTCTTCAGGTCATCCATGATGTAGTGGGCCACGTAGCTCCCCTAGGGGCACGCACAGCGTTTGACAGAGATTCAAGGACAAGGACATGCCCACCTTATTTATGTGGTGGGACAAGTTTTTGGACGTGTTCTATCATGTCTGGTGGACAAGAGACAAGGGGGGCTGCCCTGGTGCTTCTGACAGGTAGGATGGCAGCACCAATGAAAATCCTAAACAGCAGCAGCAGGGACCTACTGTGTGCCTTAGCTCATGGGAACCCCTACTGTGGGGGAGTGCAGAGCTAGAATAGGGAATTCAGAGCTAGAACAACCACGGGAGTGGGTTATTCCCTAAAACAATGCCAGACATGGAGTTAGAGCAGCTGAACTCCCCCACAGACGTGCCAAAATCTGGCACAGCTGAAATCCTCCTCACCAGGCCTGATGTGTGGGACTAACTTGGGCACGAGAACATTTTACTTTCCTCCTGTTCTGGGAAGAGCTCCCGACGTTTTGAGGCTGAGGATGCGGTTTAACTGTGAATGTGGTGGTAGCACGGGGCTGACAGCTGGATTCTATCTTAGAGGTCCCAGTTTGTCCGACTTCAAGCTCATGAAGGACCCCCTGAGCCCTGCTCCTTACGTCGCTGTCGGCCGTACGGATGAGGGTCTCCCGGTTGGAGATCATGCCCCAGGCCGCGATGCCAATGGCCACCACGTTCTCCTCGGAGCTGCGGCTGATGGTGTTGTCTCTGACCACCTCCCCAATGTACTTCATCAGCCCGTAGTGCGTTCCCCCGGTGAAAATCCAGGCTCCTGGAACAACACCCGGTCACCTGGGGGAACACAGCCAAACACCCACCCTCCCAGGGCATCAAAGACATAACCAAACCCCTTTTGTGACCTTTGGGGGGTGGCTCTTCAATTAAGCACAAAAGAGATGCTACACAACTCACCTTATGTCGTCACAGGCACCCCCTGACTAAACCCCACTCCTGTTACTTCCAAACCATTAATGTCACACGTGTGCCAAGTGCAGCGGCCAAATGAACGCTCTGCTCCCCCACAGACCCTTCGGGCTGCTCCCCCTGCAGCCCTGTTGTGCAGCAGTGAAGCGACAGAGGCACAGAAGCAGGTGCTTACCCTTGGACTGGGCGATGTAGATCAGCCTGCTGAATATCTTGCGCATGCGGGGCTTGAGCGCGAAGTTCTTGGCGCCGCCGGTGACGGAGATGACGAGGTTTGGGGTCTTCAGGTGCCAGTGCTGGGTCATGAGGTCGTAGAGTGTCTCAGAGTCTGTGTCACACGACAGGCGGATGTACTTGGGCAGAGAACAAACATAGCAGGAGATAAATCGAGGTGGCTGGGAACAAGCCTGGGATTGCATTTTCTTCTCTGCTGCACAGCCTTCTTCCAACAGCCAGGAGATGAAGGGCAAGGCAGTGATGAAATCCTTATTTCTCCCCCTGAAGCACCTTTATCCTTCCCCTACAACCAGGCACCCAACCCAGCTTCCTCTAGAGAAGGCAAGAGCAGTGACCTTGTGCTTCAGAGGAACTCTGCAAGGATGAACACACCGCCACCACAGCAACTAACTCCAGCGGTGCTATTTAAAGCTTGGATTATGAATCAGAGGCAGCATCGTTGCAAGTGAACTAATAATAATGACAGTTGTATTTTGATTACACTATTCAAATAAATCCCAGGCTCCACGTAAGAGGTGTCCCTATCACAACACATACCCACTCCAGTGCTTCAAGTACAAGACAAAACAAATATACCGAGTTTGTAGTAAAGCTTGAATGCTCTACAAAGATGCCAAAAAGTATGAGAGATAATCTGGCTTCAGGTGGACTCAGCATGTCTCCATTTATGTAAAAGCTTCTCTGGCCTTGTCTTGCTTTGCTGTTCAAAAGCCCCTTCACAGTTTCATCACTTTTGGAAGACATTCATGGCTGCACAAGCCAAACCAGGAGATAAAAAGGAGTAGCTTGGACCTGAACCATAGAGGATTTAATACTGATTGCCCAGTACTTGCAGGACAGCAAACTGAAAGGATTACTTCGAGAAGGAAATGTCTCCACCTAAGAGGCACTGAACTTGAATAAAAATATTCATGTGCTCCAAGACAGGTTCCCAGGAGTTAAAGCATTCAGGGCATCACAGAGGATGCTGAGCAGGCTCCAGCAGCTATACAGGACAGCTAAGGGACTCCCACAGTTTCTGCCCTAAGAAGCTTCAGTCTCATGAAGCTTTGGGAGCTCCTCTGGAGAGGATCCCCTACAGGAGAGGGGGGAGCTACCAGGAAAACGACCTGGAGTCAGCCCTGCCCACAGCGAACCCGTCAGCTCCTCGGCTCAGCAGCTGCCTCCTGCGAAGTACAAGGATGCCATCTCGTGGCACTGCTGGATGCTGCTCCCAGACCAGGGCTGGGATTCAGGAAGCCTTTCTGGGGTTTGGGCTCCCAGAACATTGAATGCAGTGACTGAGATGCTCGTGGATGTTACAGGGTCTGAGCAGCACAGCAGAAAAGAAGAGCTCAAAAGCTGGACTTAGAGAGGGTGAGATTTTATAGGATCCCAGAGTGGTTTGGGCTGCAAGGGAGCTTAAAGCTTTAGTCTCATCCCTGCCATGAGCACCTTCCACTATCCCAGGTTGCTCCAAGCCCCATCCAACCTGGCTGGGGACACTTCCAGGGATCCAAGGGCAGCCACAGCCTCTCTGGACAACCTGTGCCAGGGCCTCCCCACCCTCACAGTGAGGAATTCCTTCCCAATATCCCACCTTTCCCTGCTCTCTGGCAGTGGGAAGCCATTCCCTGTGTCCTGTCCCTCCATCCATAGTCCCCAGTCCCTCCACAGCTCTCCTGGAGGCCCTTCAGGCACTGAGAGGGGCTCTGAGCTCTCCCTGGATCCTTCTCTTCTCCAGGCTTAAGCACCCCCAGCTCTCCCAGCCTGTCCTCAAACCTCTTTATGGGTCTGGTCACATCTCATTTCTGCTCAGAACTTTTTAGGACTCACGTGTCCTAAAAAGCACAATGCAGGGTATAAAACTTCCCGTCCCTCACTGATAATCGGCAGCAATTCTCAGGTCACCCTGAGTTTGAAGTCCTTCCCTGCTGTGCATCAACAGGAAATACCTGGCAACCTTCAGGAGCAGCAGGTGCCTTGCTGTGTAGGCAATAAGAACATGGAATAAAGGTGTGATTCCAGCCAACATTGCTCTGGGATGGACAAGGAGACCTACATGCAGTGTTTGAACAAAGTACACTCTGAAATCCGCTCAGTGGCCTTGAGAGTCCACACGGAACTACTGAGGGCACACGAACTGATTCCCAAAGTTGGAAGTGGGGAACGCACAACCTGAGGAAAGGACATTGAACCTTTGAGAAGTCTGAAAAACTGCAACAGAGCAAAGCACTTTTTGCTCCAGTACAGTCACACGGCAGCTTACAACAAAGTAGTACAAAGCTAAAATGTGCCTATCAAAAAAAAAAGTGAAGTACATGGATCTGTTTGAGCGTGATTTGAAACTTGCACTCTCACTTCCCACTCAAGTGCCTCTTATTTCTGCTACTTTGCATAAAACAAACCAAATTCATTTACATAGCAGGCTCTGATTTTCCTCGTTGAATTTGATTGTCCCAAGCAACCTGCACTGGCGTTAAATATCGGCCATTTAGAGGCAGCAGATGAGCTCAGCCACATGTGACTCCTCACAAGCATCGGTATAAATCACCAGAAACAGCAACTGCAGCTATTTTCTTCTTCCCACACCTCCACTGTCCACACTCAGAGCAAAGACACAAGGGAAAAACCCAACAAATGGAATAAAACTTTTGAAGTTCCACAGATATCTAACATCCCCTCCAGAACTCTTCACCCTGGGAAATAGTCAATATTCAATTATTTATAGGCCTGAGCAAGCTGGTCTATGTGGATATAAAATAATCCCTGAATATCACTCTCATTCACCCATTCCTCCTGGAAAGAGAATCTCTTTTCACACCCATGACCAGCCTAGCTAACAAGTAACACAGAAGGAATTATCCTTTGTTACCTATTTTCGGGGCTTGAAAAACAAGCTTGTGTCCCTTGTAGCTTCTCTCCTGCCATTAGAATAAAATCCATTTCATCTTCCTTGCTTTTGAGGAGCTCCCACTGGTACTCAACAGGGGCCTCACGAATATCCTTAATATTTCCACTTACCTTTCCTCTTTTTCCCAAGTTTTCAAACTGAATGTCCCCGAAGGCATCAGTAGGAAGCTCCTTGGTGTGCTTCTTGTAGTTCCATTTTTCGGTGGTGTTCACCTGGGTGCCCTCTATGTGCTGATTTTCAGGGTATCCACATTTACATAAGTTACCCCTGAACGAAGAGGGAAGAGAACATCCCTGAGGAATTCCTGAGCACAGAAAAACGAGCTCTGCCAGCAAGGAAAGCAGCAGGTGGAGCTACAGAACCAGTTGTGTGGGGGACTCTGCTGGGATTTACCACCTGGCAAAGCAGAGCAGCACCTGATCCTGCTTCCTCCCCCAGAATCTGCTTCTGCCCACACTGGGAAGTGGAACACAAGAGGGGAACCAGGCTGTGCTGAGGGGTTTCTTCACCTTTTTGTGCTCTTAACCACACAGGACGAGTCCACTGCATCTCCCCTCCCAGGTGACAAGTGACAGGACAAGAGGAAAAGGCCTCAAGTTACGTCAGGGGAGGTTCAGATTGGACATCAGGGGAAAAAAAATTGCATGGAAAGGGCTGTCAGGCATTGGTAGAGGCTGCCCAGGGTTGTGGTGGAGCCACCATCCCTAGAAGTATTCCAAAATCACATGGATGTGGCACTTGAGGGCGTGGTTTAGTGGTGGTGCTGGGCTGACTTTATTTTACAGGTCCTCTCCACAGCCCACATTCCTGCCTCCTCAGAGGACACAGAGAAGGGGAATTTGCTTGTCTCCTTTAGAAAGGTTTCTTTTACACTGCTGTACCTTGCCAATAAAACCAGCTCACCTTAAAAATATCTAGACAAAAATAACCCAGCAAGTTCTGCAATCCTCTCCCAGAGGGCTTGCAGGAAGAGAAGCTGATGAGAACCAGCTCCTCCATCCGTTGTTGGTGCCTTGCCAGACATCCCATTTTTGGTGGCAGAGGAGGATCCTAAGTGAGACTTTCTGAAATGAGACTAATTTCCCTCCCTTTCTGAGGCATTTTTCCTCCCAGCTTCAGAGAAGAGTGGTGTCAGAGAGCCCTCAGAGCTCAATATTAGGATTTCTGCAGCTGTATTAGTTTGATCACTTTTCTCCTGAGACAAAAAAACCACCCCAAAACCACAAAGCAACATTATGGTCCTCAAACTTGCACTGCACTGGTACCTGTGCCTGAAAATGGAGCCAGTTTAATACCCTGTCTTAAGAGAACATCAGCCTGAAGAAAATCTAGTGCCTGTGTAAGCTTTGTGCATGAAATTTGTGATTTGGGTTTAAAAGGAAAAATTCAAATTATGCAAACCTCTGATGCATGCACCTTGTCATACACCAGTATCAGTGCTGCATCCTTCAAGCATCCTATTGCCCCAGTTATGCTTTAAATAGGGAATTTGGTATTAAACCCTGTGACAGAGCTGCTGGAAGAGGAGATCCCTAGTTTTGCATCAAGTTACTTGTGGAGTAACTCAAACAAGGGGACTGAGGTAAGACTGAACTGCTAGATCCAGACTCTGAACAAAAAAACCCCAAACCCCTTTTCTCCCTGCCTTTGCAGATGGAAATACCCTCATGTACCAGCCCCCCATTCTTGAAAAACAAGAGAAAAGTATCTCCTTACATGGACTTGGTGTCTTTGGTAAAAAAGACACATTCTCTCTTCTTAAAGTTTTCTTGGATGAAGTTGGCCAAATCCTGGAAAATAAATTTTGGAAGTTTATTTCTGATAACTCACGAAACAGAAGAGACCTCAGTAACAGCACAGTCAGTGTGAACACAAAGATACTGCTAAAAACACAATGGCAAACATTCTTCCCAATGGTAAAAAACCAAAAATAATATATATATAGATTAAAAAGAGAACACTGGAACGTTCTTTAGAATAGGGGCTGTTTTAATTCAGCACACAAAGACCCCAGCAGGAGTCCAGAACAACTTCAAGTCCTCCTCTATGGGAGCTCAGTGGAATGCGAAGTTTCTCCAGCTTGTTTAACCATTAACTCTGCTATTAACCTTGAAACTCCCTGGAGAAGCTTTCACACTCGGGGGATGCAAATTCATCCCTAATCTGCCTCTGTGAGCTAAGAAAGCAAAGAGAAATTCTCTTGCTGATGAAGTGTTGGGGTTTTTTTGTTGGCTTTTGGGTACAGCTTAGATTTGCAGGGCAAGATTTCACCTGGGACACAAAGGGAAGACAGGCAGCCATAGTTTAGTTTGCACAACACTTGTGGTTAAACAGCAGGTAGAAAAAGTTATTCCAAGCATTATATCCAAAACAAGGAAAATGGAAGAAAACACATTCAACCAGTAAAAGTCACAACCGTGCAAGGCCAAAAAAAAAAAAAATAAAAGGAGAGGGGGAAGCACTTGCTAAAGTCCTGAGAATCTGCCATTAAGGCCTTCTGCAAACCCATCCGGAGCAGGGAATCTGCCACACAGTAGCTGGAATCAGCAATCTTTCAGGCATGAAAGGATGTTTAACATAACCATATGTTGGCTGCCTTGGCCACGAAGCCTCCAGAAGAGCTTGGGGTGGTTCTTTACACAAATTTGTCTCTTGCCACAAACCAGAAGTGATGAAGAAAGCACAATAAAGAGCTACAGGGCTCAAAAGGAAGGCCATACACCCCGAGGGTTTCATCGTGTCAGCTGCTGCTTGAAGGTGACTGGTTAGCAAAGTGTCTCCATAAAGGGGAAAGGGACAAACCCATCATCATCCTGCTCCCGACCTGACGGAATCCACCACCGGGCGCCCCTCCCGAGACACCAGCACGGAGCAGGTACTCACAGCATCGCTGCAAGCCACGTCTATGCTGCGAGACATGCTGGAATAGAGCAGCCTGGAACTCTCAAAATTGCCATTTCTTCGGTGTCTCATGCTGCCCATGGAAACCTGGAAAAGCATGGTAGAGGGGGAAATGGAGGAGAACCAGGCACTTTGCACCCTAGCAAGGCAAGGAAGAAATTATTTGAATCGAGCATAAGGAATTAGGAAGGAGATTATTCCTAAAGTGTGAAACTAAACAGAAGATATTTTTTTCTGAATTTCTTTCATACCACAAAGAGACTTTCTTTTATCTTTCCCCTCTCCAAAAGAACTCCAAGTCAACATCTTTTGACAAAGGAACATACCTTAAGCGCCATCTCATTCAGTTTATTCCCATATTTTAACTCTTTTGTCTCTGATAAGAAAGCTCAGGCTTATATATATATAAGAGCAATCCTAATTCCAATGTATTTGCAAATTAAAGGGGATATTAAGAAGAAACACTTCAGGCACAGAGGAGAAAGTGCAGAGTTAAAGCAGTTGGCCCAGCAGGACCCCAGGAGCTTAGAGCAGCAGCACCCCTCACTGATGCCACTCCTGGAACAAGGACAGTCAACACGTGCACACCGAAGGGCAAGTGGATTTAAAGGATATTGGATCCAAAATGTAGGAAGTGACCTGTACAGGCAAACACATTTCAACTGCCCTCCAAAGCAGATCCCTGTGTTGAAGTCATTGCCTTTGAAGGAGCATCACTGCACTTGCAGCAAAGCACAGAACAAAATCATTCTAACACAAATATTTCAATCCCCTTCACGCTACCCCGTGAATAATATTGGAAAAGGCCTTTTCCTGGAAGAAAAGCTGTCAGCCAGTGAACATGGGGAGCTCAGAGCCTACTTGTGCTTCCACGACTATTTTCTCTCCTGCCTTCTCCCTGCCTGCATGCTCTGGGTTGGCCTCTGGGTTAACACTGCCACTGCAGGGCACACAAAGCACCCCTCCCAGGCACAGCATCACTGAAGCATCACCCTGTAAATACAGAACTCCTGAGAGCCAAGAACCAGCAAGCGTGGAAAAATTTCCTTGGGGCACTCAACACAGCGGGAATGGCACAGGCAGTGGGAAGCTGCAGCTTCAGTAAACAGAATTGATGGAATGTGATGTGAGCAAGCCCCCAAAGCATCAAGAAATGGCAACTTTCCATAAAGACACAATATATTTATGTGTTATAATTATTTTAAAAATCCTTTGAAAAACATTTCGTGTTGAGGGGGAGCATGATTGACTCAGTGTTGTTTACTGTGCCTGGCAGAAGCCCTCAACTACTTCCCCCAAATTCTGCAGCATGCCCGGGGATCTGTGCCACTTTATCACTTACTCACTTATCAGTGAAGGAAGAGCACAGAAAAAAAAGCCCTCTTCCTCCTTCCAAGCTCCTGCATAGAAACCAAGAAAAGGAAGAGAAAAAAAAAAAAAAGGCTGGAACGCGAATAGCTGGAAGGCTGGGCCCAGAAAGGAGGGAACAGAATTAAATCCAGCTGGGACTGGTCACCAGTGGGGTTCCCCAGGGCTCAGTACTGGGGGGGCCCAGCTCTGTTCAGTATTTTTATCTTCATCAGGGATCTGCATGAGGGGATGGAGGGCACCCTCAGGAGGCTGCAGACACACAGCTGGGGGATGTGGATCTGCTGGAGGGCAGGAAGGCTCTGCAGAGGCATCCATGGGCCGAGGGTCAGCAGGGCCAAGGGCCAGCTCCTTGTGACCCCACGGGACACCGCAGGCTCGGGAAGAAGAGCCGGGCAGCTGGAAAAGGCCCCGGCGGTGTTGGGGACGGGGCTGAACACGAGCCCAGGTGGGCAGGAGGCCGATGGCCCCGGGCTGTGACACAGCCCAGGGCAGGGACTGTCCCCAGGGCTGGCCCTGCTGAGGCCCCTCCATCCAGGGCCGTGTCCAGCCCCGGGCCCTCCGGCCAGAGGGACACTGAGGGGCTGGAGCGTGTCCAGGGCAGGGAATGGAGCCCCAGGAGGGGCTGAGGGAGCTGGGAAGGGGCTCAGCCTGGAGAAAAGGAGGCTCAGGGGGGCCCTTGTGGCTCTGCACAGCTCCTGCCAGGAGGGGACAGCCAGGGGGGAGTCAGGCTGTGCTCCCGGGAACAGGGACAGGAGGAGAGGGAACGGCCTCAGACTGGGCCAGGGAGGCTCAGGGTGGATACCGGGATAAATTTAACCCCTGAAAGGCTTGGCAGGCACCAGAAGGAAGGGGCTGCCCGTGGAGGAGTCACCTTCCACAGAGCCCCCACCACAGCGATTTGGGATCCTCAGCCCAGAGGTGCAATAACTATTGTTAAAAACAGGTTAGAAACTGTTGTAAAATAGTTGATAATTGTTAAGCATGTACCGTTAGCTTGGTTGTTATATTTTGAAAGGGCTGTTATAAGGAATGCGGTACTCGCCGCACCATAACACACCTCAGTAAAGCGCAGCACCCCCCAAGCGAAACGAGCCAGCCTGGGCAGACAGGCCAATCGAGCGCCTTAAACCTTCATGCACATGAAGGATCCAAAAAGAAACCGACCCGAAGGGACAAAAAACAGGATAAAAAGGGGATGCTGACCACAGAAGCTGTGCCGCTCCACCTGGAACATCGGGGACAGCACTGCTGAAGGAGCCCCAGCACTGCAGCATCCTCCACGGGAACGCTCCTGCTCGGCCCCCTTGCTTTAAACCTTTCTTTTTATTACAACAAATGCTGAAATCGCTTTAGTACTGGGAGTCTGGTCGCGTTTTTGTGAGATACAAAGCTGTGTTTCGTGTCAGGTACACACAGGCAGCGTGTGTACTTGTGATTGTGATATGTGTGGAAACTGATCATGGGACAATTAAAGGATGAATTCCAAAAAAATAACTGAGAGAGTAAAGCATGGAAGAAGGCCTTTGAACTTATCCTTTGTTTGCAAATAACTTTTATAGCATCTGAATTAAAGCTTTAAGGATGTTGCTGCTGGACAGGAACTTTTTGCATGTAGCTAAGCATTAAACAGCTTTGCAATAATAACCTTTTGAAGTATAATTTTAGAATATTGCTTGTAGTAAGGAGCTTTGAAAATATAAGTTTAGAATATATGTAAAGGAAACATGCTTATCTCAACACTTTAGCAAAACAGTAAAAAGCAGCTTGAGAAAGGAAGATGAACCTCAACCCAAGGATTGATAGCTTTGACCAAGGGAAGCTGGACATCACTGTTATGAGATTTACAGTCTTTGCAATTAAAAGGTGGGCCCACATCTGGAGTCTGGACCGCACCAGCTGGGAGGCCTCTTTCTTCTTTCGAAGTCGGACCCCACCATCTGGGGATACTCCTTTCTGGGGTACATCCTGAGAAAAACTAACTCACAATAGTGTATAGAATTGTGACGTAAAAATTGGGAATAGAAACTGCTGAAAAAAGCTTATGTGCACCCCTATAAATATCTGTACGCCCCAACCATCGGTGTGCAGCTGGAGGGAAAACTTCCCCCCCTGTACCCAGCGCTGTTTTGCTCATACTTTACCACATTAATTAATAAATTGATTGCTGTTTGAATATTGGCCTAGTCAAGCTTCTTATTTATGACATTTTTAACAGCTACCACCCCCTTTACTCCGAACCCCTTTGTTGTGTGATCTCCTCATCAATGAGCCAAAAGTGACTGAGGAGGAAAACCTGACCGAGAGAGAATAAGGGACCCAAAGGTGGTCAGTAATCGATAATGTGGGAATATTCACTCCAAAGACGTAATCTCTGACGGGGCGGGCTTGTCAAATAGGATGGTAAGGAAAAGGGGGAAGCTGTACACAAAATACAGAGGGGCTCACACATCACAGAGACATGAGAAACACTTTGACAGTCACAGGCAGCAAGAAACTCCATGAAACTGAAACTTGGAAGCTGGTAAGGATGGAAACCTGAGGTTTAAGGACACAGGCAACTCTGCACTGGGAGACGTATGTCCTAATAACCCAGAAAGCCATTCTTAATATTTTATATGATTAATGTTCAGTGTAAAGATGGTTTTAAAGCTGTAATTCAAGATAAAAGCCCCACAGAGGGAAATTATGTTTAGGTCTGGATCTACACAACTTATTTATTGACAGCTTTACTTTCATTGTTGATTTGCTTAATAAAATTTAACACCAGAAAAGTGACTATGGACATAACTGCACAGAAAGGAGATTAAAAGGAAACAAGGGCACTAAATTATTAATTCCAAACACTACAGGATTTCAAGTTTGCCTTGCTGCTTTTCTAAATAATTTATAAGAACGAACAAACAAACTGAAAAAAGTTAGCGAGAGTGCAAAGAGTCCCCCTGAAAACCTAGTATTTCATTTTAAATTCTGAAAAGCCTCATTGATAGCACACTGTTTAGCTGATACCAGTGAGCCACGCTCATTAACCCCCTGAGTGTCGGAGATAAGACAGCAATTATACATATTTTTGAATATGCCACACAGCTGCAGTCCACGGAACAGGCAAACTATTCTCTTGCTAACATATTTCCAACTCATTAAATTAAATATATAAGATATTCAACGCATCAAAGCGTAACTTTCTTAAAACAACATTGAGAATAATAAGCATTGGATAAACTCCAAAATAATCCTCTAAAGTGTAAGACTGTAACTTCCACGGCAATTCAAGGAGCATATCCAAGGAAATCCTCAGCCTGAGGTGACTTTAAAAAAGAGAAAAAAAAAAGGACAAAAAATATCTACTTCTAAAGAGACGAATTAAGGGGCTTCTAGAAACTTGCCTGCAATTGAAAAAGCCAGACCAGCTCCATTCTCAGGAAGCTCCCAGATACACTTAGCCACTGTTTGCATTAACAATTCCCGATATTGGCTTTACGTGAAACCTCTCCAGCAGCAGAACTTCAGCTGCACCCACTCGCACAACTTCAGCAAATTCAAAGTGTATTCACTTAAGGACAGAAGAAAAAAAAAAAAAAAAAAAAACCAAACCCAAAAAAACCCCCCACATTTAATCAGGAGCACAGACTTACCACAGTCTCCAGAACGTGCCCCAGAACTCCTTCTGCAATCATGACTCCAAGAGGAAGGCTCTGAAATACTCGGCAAAGCCCCACCTTTATCTGTGTCATGCGTTCCTTTTAAGGGAGGGAGGGATCGTGGCCAGGAGCAGCAGAGTTAATCACCAGTTCCTAATGAGGGCTTAATTGCAGCAGGGTGCAGGAATGGCAGCTGCAGGTTATTTGTGACAGAGATGTTTGCTGTCCCACCTGCTGCTGCCCAAGGGCTGCAGGAACAGGTAATACCGCAGCTCCTTTGCGGCACCAACAGCAACAGTAAACAGCCAGGAGTAAAAGAAAATGCTTGTGGGAATAAATAATTAGATTTTAATGTAGCAGAAGATAATGAAGCAGCTGTAAAATCAACACCTATTAATCTAATTTACTACAAGGTTGTTGAAGCGATGTTGAGTGCAATAGAGGATTTTAGACGTGTTTTTACTCAAAAAAATCAGACTCAGTTCCTTAATTTTTTGTTTGACACTTAGCATGGAGTAATCTGGTTTCCTCCTGCCTTGGACTTAAACCTTTTCACTCAGGTGAAAGCAATTTCTATTGCTGTGATATTCAGTGACTCCATGGAGAGATGGATTGCTCCCAGGCCACCTCCCTTGCAGAAAGCAGTGCTACCCATTCGCTGCTGGAGAACCTTCTGCTGCCTTTCATCACCCACTTTGGACCAGCTTAGGCCAGGCTGGATGGGGCTTGGAGCAGCCTGGTCTAGTGGAAGGGTTCCTGCCCATGGAAGGGGGTGGAAAATTTGAGCTTTGAGGTCCCTTCAAACATAAATCATTGCAGGATTTTAAGTCTCAGAGTCATCTTTCCTTCTGTGATGGAAGGTGGGTTTATTTGTCTCAAATCTCACATTACCTTGGCATATACACATCTGCATTTTCATCAATTATCACTTAGGGGCTTCATCCCACTTGGCAGCATCCCTAAAACGCGTGTGTTCAGAAAGACAGAACACATCAGTGATCCACTGCTCCTAAGGAACATAAAGAAAACAGGTATCAAGGACTTGCAGCTTGGCACACTGTTTCTCTAAAGCAGAATTTTCATGGTCAGCAGCACTGTGGTCATGCAGCAACATCCCTGAACACAAATCTATGGTCCATACCTGCAGATAGTCCCTTAATCACTGCCCTGTGAAACCTGCCTGGCTGGCAGCTCTCAAGAAAAATAACTACTCAGTACATAAATGGAGAGCTCAGTTATTCCTTTAAAAATGTTAGGGCACAGTTGAGGAACAAACCCTTCTGCCTGGTCCTCTTAGGCAGAGCCAACCTGGAAAAGAGACAGATTTTTGGGGCCACTTTATGGTTCTCAAGTAAGAAATCTGGTATCCCAAACTTAAGTCAAAAATGCTCTCTGAAAGTTTTTAGGGTAAAGATAATCAATATTTCCCAAAGACAGGAGTACCTCCGTGGGCAATAATTCACACTTTCCAGCATTCCTGCATTCTTGTTTTGAGAATACACATACAGGTACTCCAAATCTACAGGAATATGTTAATATTTGCTGTGTTCCAGCAAAATCAGGGCTGACTCCAGCAGAGATTTCAGTGAGAACTTGCCAAACTGCACAGCACGTCCTATCTCTCGCAATTCACAGAAGTTATGTAACTCTGGGTTTGGATCAGACAGAGCTATTTGTGAACAACCAAAAGGTGTTGTTATGGATCCTGGCCAAAGAGCTCTGTGTCTTTCTGGTGAACAAGCGAAAGCTTACATCCTCAGCATCAGAACCCTTGTCGTCTCTGCAGCAATCAAAATGCAGCAAGTGCTTGTATTACTAAGAAGTGGGAATTCACATAGGTACAAAAATATTTTCCATTGTATCGAGAGCAGTGAAGAGACTGTGAAGAAAAAAAGCTTCTTCTGCATCTGAATAAGCCTTGTGATTGTTTAAAATGGAGTATAAAGCCAGAGAGCAGCTTTAAGGAAAACGGTGCCTGAAGAGCTACAGGGATTTGAGCCCTGCAGCCCCCACTGTGCACAAAAATAGGTACAATGGGATTTAATTCAGCGGCTGGCAGGAAATCACTCTCTTCCCAGAACCTGTGAAGCTTGAGAGGGGCTTTTTATGGGTGAGAGCAGAATTGACAACTACCCGTGAAATCAAGTGACATCACAGAATCCCAGAGTGGTTTGGGTTGGGAGGGACCTAAGAGCCCAGCCCATCCCACCCCTGCCCTGGGCAGGGACACCTTCCACGAGGCCAGGGTGCTCCAAGCCCCCTGGCCTGGGACACTGCCAGGGATCTAGGGGCAGCCACAGCTGCTCTGGGCATCCTGTGCCAGGGCCTCAGCACCCTCACAGGGAAGAATTTCTTGCAATCATCTCATCTAAATCTCTCTTCTCTCATTTTAAAACCACTTCCCCTTGTCCTATCCCTATATCCCTGTGTAATATATATTAACTCTCCTGTAGAGCTTATTTTGGGGGATGGGGGGGTGTTGTGTGTCTTTTTAAAAGTTAGTCCCAGTTCACCACACCAAGCAACATTTTTAATGCCAGGGAGACCATCCTTGGCTGACAGCACTGAGATCACCATTACTGGTCCTGAAATCTCTTTTTAGGAGCAAGGGTTTTTTGGCTGAGCTTTGAGCACGTGTTGTAACAACCTGGTCTAGTGGAGGGAGGCCCTGCCCATGGCAGAGGGTGGAAGATGGGCTTTAAGGTCTCTTCCAACCCACACCATTCTGGGATTCTTTAATTATTATCCCACTGCTGCAAGGCAATGTCTTACTGGAGGTTTCTGTGTGGAGTTTCAAAGCTTAGGCTCCACAGAATCCAACAGTTGAAAGTATGAAGGATCAAAAAGGCAAAAAACCTAATACTTACTCTGTTGAGTGCTAATCATGAACATTCCCTCATCTCAGCTCTCCCCATGGATTGCCAGAGAGAACAAAATGTCAAACACTGTCGTAGAACAGCCAGGGTACTTACTAATTACAGCAGCTCAAACAAAGCGTTACATGGAGATTCACAAAGAACATTTCTATCCCCAAAATCCCTCTGGATTTCCCTTGCTTTGGCTGCAAGCTGTTAACACCGCTCCTGTTTCTGAGCAGGAAACTGGCACTGATGCAGCTGCACACAGAATTTCATCTGCTGTGCATGACCTGCCTTCTGCACCCCTTTATTGCTTGTACAAAAATCCACTTCTCCCCTTTTTATCCAAGCTGCAGAAGCCCACCTTGAACAGGGATAATAGCTGGTGTGTGGCTCCTCGCTCTCTTCATGTTGGGATTTTGGATTCATAACCTAAATGGGATCTGTAAGATAACATGTGAGCACTTCTCATCCTCTGAGGCATCTTGAACATAACGAGCACAACAAACCTGAGGAGAAATACAGAGAATTATCTGCCATACTAATACAGGCAATTTGGTGTCCAAATTTTGGGTTATAAGATGGCACAGTAAAATGAGGAGCCACAGAAGGTCTTCTTCAGTGCAAGAAACAAGTTCTTCAAACTGGACTGGAGCCCTACCCAAAGCAGAGGTGGGATAACTCCTGTTACATACCAATTTGGCAACAAAAGCCATGTGGAAGAGGTTTTACAGAGACTTCTGTGAGCCAGGGAGAAGTCTGAGAAGAGGATCCATGTCTACCCCTGAAAGAATTCCCTACCAAGGTCGCTGACATAGAAACCGAGAAAAAAAGAAGGATAAATAAGAGAATAAATAAGAGAAACCTGCAACTGCCTATTCCAATAAGCACTTTGTTTATCTCTTCTAACCAATGAGTAAAGCTTATGAGCTTTATAGGAATGTATAAAAAGCATACATACTAAAATAAAAGAGGGGTTTGAAGCCTTCTGAAAATGGAGTGTGTTGTTTTGCATTGTCTCCATTTCAACTATGACTGTCTCAACTGCAACAAGCACAGACATCACAACTTCTTTGGGGTTTGGGTCTTTAAAAATCTTGGAGAAGCCTGAAGAGCATTTTCCTGTGGTGACAGCTGCCCAAGTTCTGGTTCCTCCTTTCTTCTGCATTCAGGAAGGCAGGTGCACTGCTGGGCACAAACCAAGTTTCATAGAAGATCCCAGCTCCAGTGACTCTTACTTTTGAATGGCAGATATTGTGGAATGGCATATTTCCATCTGGCTGCTCAAGTCACAGGGATTTTTAATTTAATATTAATTACTGAAAGCAGTTTTTAGCCATTTACCTAAGGATGTAACAGAACATTCCATCAAGCCTGCAATGACACGCTAAAGGACACACCAAAGAGAAAAGAGAACACAAGCTGGTGCAAAATGGCAATATTTTGGCAATTAGTGATGTTGGAACTGCTCAAAAAGGGATTTTTAATGGAATTTAAATCTATTAGAAGCACTTCTGACTAGTCTGAGTGTCAAGCTAGTCTCGCTGAAAGACAAAAGTCTCCTGGAAAATTTAAGTGTGACCCTGCAGAGATAAAGACCTAATGCTGTGGAAGGTTGAAAATGGGGATACAACAAAGCAGAGAGCTGTGGTCCTGCCCTCCCTCATCACCCATCCTGCTGTCCACAAGCATTTAAAACCCTTTTTCACAATTTACATTCCTAAATGCAGACACTTGTATTTCCTTTCAGTGTGAGAGTGCATTGCATTTGAAGAACAATGAAATCATTCCGATGTGCATGTCAGCCCAGAAAGCTCTGAAAGTGCATTTTGGTGTGAAATATTAATAGGTAGGAACAGAACACTGGCAGATTCTTTCTGTAAAAGCCCTAAAAATAAGAAAAAAAAATAAATCCACCAGAAAGAATTATGTAATTTTCAGCTTATCAGTGTTGAGTGACTAGAAATTGTGCACCTCGGGCTTTTATGCACTTTATTTGATGGAAATGTTCTGAGAAAGTGTTCATCAAGCTTTAAAAATGAGGAGAGGTGAGGAGAGGAGATGAATGCTTGAGATGAGCTAAAGAAGCACCCAAATCCCAAAGAAAAAGCAATAAGGAGGCTCTAATCAACACAGTAGTCAACTGGAGACTCACTTCCCCCAGTTCCAATGCAGTAGGCTCAGATCTTAGCTACAGCTCCATGGATTTCTTAAAATTTAGCCAGGATTAAAATAAAAATGGGCATTAATCCAGAATATTTCAATTGATGACAATCGCAGGGAAGTCTCAGCAACAAAAACTTTCAGACCTAAAAAAACTTCAAATTAAAGGCAATAAATAAATGAAGTCCTTTTCACTTTTGCATCAAAACTTCATGAAAACCACCTTCTTGAAAAGGAGGGACACATTTCAATAATCAAGTGCATTTGAATATGGCTAGAATATTTAAGGAAAATACCAAGTTCATTAACTTTTCAAGGCTCATGGTAATATTGTTGCAAGATTCAGAGTATTATCCTCAGTAATAACTGCTGTCACTCACTGCTGTAAAGTTCAGAATTCAACTAAATGATATAATCTTTCTGTTTTAAGAGTTTATGCATAATTTCTTGTGCCTGTTTTGCATGCACTGAGATCACATACAGAAATCAAAGCCAGACAGCACAAAGACAAGTGGTGACACCAAAGAAAAAGCTCTCAAATGTTCATTTAATCCACAGAAACTCCTCCAGTGAAGAAGTACATCTGTTTCCACAGAGCCATATGACTAAAACACGCTGTCAAATTCATCTGATATTCAGTGAAAATTAACATATGCTTGGGACTATTTCAGTCTCCATTCTCTGGGAGCTGTGTGTAACATGCAAACCTTGCACATCCATTCCAGTCTCATACCACTGTGTGGATAATGGTGGGTGTCAGCAGCAGGCAACAGATTATCCCACCCCAAAAAACTACACTTAATCAGATATCCAAAGATACCTTGGGAAAAATGCCTTTAACCCATGGAAATCAGAGTTTTCAGAGTAAGTGGGAAGGTACCTCTAGAGGTCCAGATAAGTCAGAACTAAACTACACGTGACTCAAGAGCTCAAGGAACAGGAATCCCACAATCTCTCCAGAGTCTTTTCTAGTGCTTGAATGTGGCATTCACATTCTCTGAAAAATCCCTTTGCCCAGGATTTTTCTCCTGGGAAGCTGAGGAGCCTCAGGGAAAAGGAAAACAATTCTTATCTCATTTGCTTCTCCTGTGTTGTGCTCCTGTGGAATGTGTTTGGGGATTGTTCACCCACAGGTGATTGTTTCACTGCATTCTGCTGTGAGCTGTTTTGGCTCTTTGGCCAATCAGGGCCAAGCTGTGTGGGGACTCTGGAGAGAGTCACGAGTTTTCATTATTAGCTTTTTAGCATTGTGTAAGTGTCCTTTCTGTATTCTTTAATTAGTGTAGTATAATATTCTATAATATAATATTCTATAATATAATATAATAGCCTTCTGAGAACATGGAGTCAGATTCATCATTCCTGCCTTCGTCAGGACATTCCCTGCAAATACAAAACTTGAACATCCTCAGGTGGATTTTTTTTCTACGACAAGAAAATGCCAGAATGGTTTAGGTTGGAAGGGACCTTAAAGTCAGTCTCATTCCAAGCCCCTGCCCTGAGCAGGGACATCTTCCACTGTCGTGTTTCTTTCTTCTTTTTCTGCCTGGGTCAGGGTCGGGATTGAAAGCGCTCGAGATGCTCTTTTGTGTTTGGACTCAGATGTTTATTCATTCTTATCTACATCAATGTCTTACAAGTTGTGAGTTCCACAGCATTTCACCAACAAGCTACAAAATGGCCCAGTATCTATCTCTACAAGGTCTTTTAAGGGAAAAAAAAAAATCCAATTAAGAAATGACACCTAAATTACTTTCACTTTTAACCCAATAACGACCCACCCGTGCCTGCAATGAGGATTTTTTATCCAATTACACAAAACCACCCAAACCCCTGGAGAAGAAGGTGAAGAAGAAGGACCAGCCTCCACCCTAAAACCTCCATCTTGCTTTATGTATATTACTATATTCTAAAACCTTAAACTCTAAGTGTTCCACCCTGTGATATCACACACTTCTATTCAAACTCCACACCCACAATCCCAGTTCTACCATTCCATTTTGGAAGCCTTCTCCACAGCCTCAGGTCAAATGCAGTGTTCTCTTGAGGGTCTGTCCCTTTCAACACAGAAAGTCTAAAATTCTCAGTGTCCAGGGTTCCAACATTCCACTATCCCAGGCTGCTCTCCTACTTACTCCTTTGCTCCAGCTTGTGTCCAGTGCCCCATTCCTGCACACCTCAGGCACTCCTGGATCCATTTTCTCTCCACATTTCCACATCAGGAAGTTGCAGATACAATGAAGATCCCACAAGCACATTTCCATCTCAAGCTCTCCTAGGGCATTGGGGTTGGAACTAGATGATATTTACGGTACTTTCCAATCAGGAAGATTCCAGGACATTTTATTCACCCAGGACAGGATTTACCTGGGAGGGGACCAAAAACATGCAGTCAGGCATTAACAAACCTCTAGCTAAGCTATGGCAAAACCCTTCAGCTTTCAGGAATATGCTGCCTGTTCCCAATCCCTGACCAGGCTGAGAGATAACCTGTACAAGTCCCGTTGGTTTCTGTTTTCCTGCTGCCACAGAAGAAATAGGGACAGAGATAGTGCATCACCAATCCCATGGAGATAACATTAAGACAGTGCCAGGAGAAACGTTCAGCTGGAAAGTGTGCTTGGAAATCAAGTGAGCTGTGACATTCACCCCAGATCACTCTGAACAAGCTGCTTTCTAAAAACAGCAAGGGAATGGGAGGCCAAGGACACCTTTGAGTTTTGAAATGAAAGAGCTGGATTCAGTTGAACTTGCTGAAATAGGAAGCAATGAAAAACAAAGTGTCAGAGAATTCAGAAATGAAAACAACACAAGAACCCTTGCCAAATTCACAGGCAAAAAGTAAACCAGCCACACTCCAGGTTTGAGGTAGGAAACCCCAGCTGAATTACCCATTTTAAGTGGTCTTCACACAGAAGACCCCACTCCTTGAAGGCTCTAAAATGCTTTGCATTACTTAATAATTTGTCCTCAGCACAGCTGCTGCTGGAAAATCAGTTTGAGAAAAGTAGGAGGATGGGAGGAAACTGCTTCCAAGAAATTTAGCTCGGGTCACAGCAAGCAAGAACTGGCTGTCCCCCTCCACCCCAAGATGGAAATGTGCAGGAAAAGTTTTGAGCTAAAGAGTCTTTAAAAAGGAAGCACTAAAGGTAACAGAGTTAGCAGCTCTGACAAGAATTTCAGCACACAGGGAGAGGCAAGGAGGAAGAGATAGAGTCAATGGAAAAAAATCCCCTGGAGGCTGAGGTCAGACTGATTAAGATGCTGTTTCAGTCAATATCCGCTGAAAACCATAGTTGAAAGCAAACAAACACTAAATATACTTTATCAGAGTCTTACAAGGAAAAGACTCTCATGGAAAATGTATGAAGAAGCATCCAAGTAATTATAGATTGGCAAAGTTGTATTTCTTTCCCTGACCATTATTTTAATTAATTATTAATCAGCTGCTGCTGTCAAGCCTATGTGCTTAAAAACACCGAGCGGTGCATTCTTTATAAGGGGTAGTTTATCAACTTGATTTTATGTCCATCACACAGCATTAAAATGAAAGACAAGTGATTTAGAGTAAACCATGAATTTGATCCACTCACTTACACATTTCATTGCTTTCCCAAGCCCACAAGGAGCTCGGTGTCTGGGGAGGCTTTGGTTGACTTTGAGGGTAAGAACAGCACGAGCCCAAGGTCAGGCACAAAGGGGAAGTGCATGACTTGTCTGGAGTTCAACTTCTGGAGAGTTTCTGCTTCTGAGAGACCCCCCAGATTTCACATGCAGCAGTGGAGGACACAGAGCATCACTTTGACCCAACCAGAGTCTCCCTGGAGTCACAGCCAGCTGCACAAAGGGCACCACAAACACCTGTCTTGCTCTCCCTGCCTGGACAGGTACCATTGACTCATAAATGTCTCTAGAACCCTTTAGTCCTGCTTCCAGAACATCCATTTCTATAAGGCCTGGACTTTTCCCAGTGAAAGTCTCTCATGTTTTGATCCTCTGCTTGCCTTTTTCCCAGTATTCTTAGCACAAGAGCGATGCAAAGCATTCACTTCTTTGCCCAAAACATTTTGTTCACAAGGGTAGAGACCACTCAAAATCCCAGGACCAAAATCCCTGAAGTTTCCAAGGGTAGAGACCACTCAAAATCCCAGGACCAAAATCCCTGAAGTTTCCTCCGAAGGACAGCAAGGATGTTTGAGTGTATTTTATTTATTCTGTGCTGTAGCTGTGAGTTCTGTGCTGACACCAGCCTTAGTCCCAGCTGGAAGCACAGCCTGGAAAAAGCAGTGGAAAAAAGTATCAGCTGGAAAATGTGACCAAGACAGGGGCTGAAAAAAAGCAAATATCTTCATCCCTACAGTAGTCACTTCAATTGATGAGGGCAGGTGAGAGTGTGAGAATATTTACTCCATCAAGGTTATCTGACTGGGGACTCTGTCAGCTGAGAATTCCAAGGGGAAAAGGGAGAAACCACAAAGAAATGTAGTCACAGACCTGACAAACCCACCATGGAGACACTGACTAGGAACAGACCCTGCCAGTCCTGCTGATGGATGGGCTGCTCGGCCACCTCGGGCACCACTTCCAGTAACATCAGCATGAGGCAGCAATGCTATGTGTCCCTGAAAAACAGCCTGTGGGAGACTAATGGGAATGGGGAGCCTTGGAAAAGTGGTGCAAAGGAACAGGCTATAAATAAACCCTACAAAACATGAGCAAAAGTTTGCCAAGATTAAGCACCCTATTTACAATACCGAGGGTTAAGGCCTTTAGGCTTGGCCTTGGTGTGCCCGAGGGCAGACTTTGCCTAGAGATAAAGAAGATTTAAAGTTACCTGCCAGGATGTCAAACCCTACAGCAAGTTTGTGAGCACAAAAAATGGTTTAAATTGTAGAAGAGGCAAGGCTGAAGCTGTCTGGGCTTTTTAAGGCAGAGAGAGATTTTAAACGGGTGTTTACTGAGGTTAAAAAAGAAGAACATCAAGTCCAACCATCAACCCAGCACCAAATGGTGTTTTTAAGCAGCAAGACTGCATTGTTTTGAACACTTATGGGGATGGTGACTCCACCACTTCCCTGGGCAACCTGTTCCAATGCCTGACCACCCTTTCAGGAAGAAATCTTTCCTAATATCCAACCTGAACCTTCCCTGGGGCAACCTGAGGGCCTTTTCCCTGGTCCTGCCATTTGTTACCTGGGAGGGAAGAGACATTTACCAGTTCTAGACTAATTTTAGATAACTATTTCTGAATCAGAGTAATGGTAACACAATGGGCCTTTCTTTACAATTGCAAATCTTTCAAAGATGGCCAAATTTTCCAAGGTTTCCCTCTTGTTTCCCTGCAGACATCTGAAGCCAAACCTCCTCTTTGCTGCTTCACTGCACTTACCACCAAACACCCCAGGTTTGGGATTTTCTCACCATCACTACACAAATTTTGCACATCCAGTTCTATGTTGATTAGAGTTTGAGGACCTCAAAGAGGTTGTGGAATCTTTAGTTTATGGCAAGAGCTGTGTGCTGTGAATTATTTTAAAGAATTATTTTAAAGAAAATAACTGGGATTATAGGTTATTTGGGAAAGCCTAGATCTGACAGCAAGAACAGCTTTTGAGCCACTCTCTGCAAAATGCTGAATTAAGGACAAAACATCCAGATACACTGCAGGAAGTCCTGCCCAGTCTAAGAAAGAGCCTCCAAAGGAGTGAAGAACCACCCAGCTGCAGCACTGAATGTCTGTCACCTCTCCATGTGCTCCATTTATCCCCCTGCTTGTCACTGATGCTGTGGGCTCCATGGGTAATTGTCCCAGTTCCTTGTTCCTCCCCGCTGGGGAGCGGAAGGTGCAGTAGATGTTGAGATACAGAGAAGTCAAAGCTGCTCCTGAAGCAAAGTCTTGGACCTCTCAGGGCAGTGCTAAGTCTTGGAGAGAGCAACAGCAGCAGTAACTCTCCAAAGATTTGCAAAGTCTGCAAGTTATTGGCACTGGGAATGTTTTTTGGTCTCAGGCTCTCACCAGGACACACAGCCCACAAAGACATGGCCCTGAACTTGATGAATAACTGCAATTATTGCTAATTAACAGGCCTGTAGGAGTCAGAAGGAGGAAGGCTGTGAGTACACTGACAGGGGAGGACCAGAGACATTCCAGCCAGAGCTGTGGAAGGAAATGAGAAGGGTATGGAATACTGTTAAAATATGAAAAAGGATATTAAAGCCAGCTTCAATTACCTAGATTTTACTGTAATTGCATATACCATCTGCTAGCAATTTTTTGCATCTCAAAAAGGAGTCTCAATCGAGTCAGCACCATTCAGCTTTTCACACACTGCAAGTGGCAGTATTAGAAAGATCCGTTCTGAACCTCCCCATCATCCCCACCTCTCCAGCTTCTCCAGCCTCCCAGATGGCTGAAACCACAAAAGTAAAGAATGTCTTTGAAACCGCCGCTCACTGATTTAGGAGGGAACGCATTCTTGATCAAATGAAAAAAAAAGAATGAAAACATTTATGATTTCCAGCTTCTCTGAAGCTGCAGAGAAAGGTTTTCACTCTGACAACTTGTATTAGCTGGCCTGGAATCTGCAGGCAGCAACATTTAAGAAGTAATTTGAAACTGAAAGAGTACTTTTGGGGAAAGTGTCTCAAATATCAGACAGATCTATTAAGACAGCTCTTGACAGACTAATCTTTAAGCCTTTCTTTTTTAGTGTGAGATTTGTATCGATTTTTAAAATAGCAATCCCATTACTACACATTAACAGCATGGATAAACATCTCTCTGAGTATTTAGGATTACAACAGGACAAAGGGAGAATGTGAGGGCAGTAATTTTCCATCACACAGTAGGTGAGTTTAACGTGGTATCTGCAAATCAAGTCCACCTCTAAAGCAAATTTTCGGCACAGCAGGAACTCTGATGACCTTTTTTGTTACCCAAATCCATGCTGTACTCTGCCACTCTGCTCCCTTCCCGGCAGTCAGCTGAACATCTGAACATCCTGTTACTCACCTTACCGCCTTTCCCACTGCCACACCTGGAAATTCCCTTTCTAATGTGTCCAAGTGTCACAACTTTAGGAGTAACAGAGGAAAACCAGGAGCAAGTGTACCTATGCATGAGGCTCAGTTGGCAGGAATGCTGGAACTGGGCTCCATCTCAGAGGTCTTTTCCAACTTAAGTGATTCTGTGAAAATAAACATCCCAACAGAAACGGAGAGGCAGGCAGTTCCCTTCATAGCAGTTTGGATTTCCAGGGCCAGAAAGATCAGACAGGACCCTTCCCAAGCCCAAAGGCTGCTCATGGGCTTGTCCCATGATCAGTCCTGTAAGACTGACCAGACTCCCAACAGCACCAGTGTCACAGCCAAAATAAAGAAATAAACAAATGCTATTGCAGTAAATCCTGCTGTTCTCTGTCCCAGAGATTCCTTGAGCTCAGCAGGCTAGTGCATGCATCAGCCTCAGAGTAGATCACAAAATCCCAGAATGATTTGGGTTGGAAGGGTTCTTAAGACTCATCTAATCCCAATCCTTTCTGCCATGGGCAGGGACACCTTCCACTAGCCCAGGCTGCTCCAACCTGGCCTTGGACACTTCCAGGGATCCAGGGGCAGCCACAGCTTCTCTGGGCACCCTGCGCCAGGGCCTCAGTACCCTCACAGGGAAGAATTTCTTCCCAATATCCCATCCATCCCTGCCCTGCAGTGGGAAGCCATTCCCCCTGTCCTGTCACTCCAACCCCTTGTAAATAGTCTCTCTCCATCTTTCCTGTAGGTTCCCTTCAGGACCTGGAAGGGTCAGTTATGTTACCCTGGAGCCCTTCTCTTCTCCATGCTAAACAATCCCATTTCTCTCAGCCTTTCCTTTTGTCTCCACCAGTTGCCAGAGTTGTGCAACAACAACTTACCTGATTCACCCTGGGTTCCAGGTATGGAACAAACTACTGTAATTTCAAGATTTCTCTCAAAATCCAGTGTTTATGGCATTCATACACTTTCCCCTAAACACACACACACATTTAAGGAGCTCATCTTCAAACGAGGCTTCACAACCGTGGTTTGGATGATTTTAAAGCTCAACTTGCAGATTTACAGGTGCTCCTGGCTGCCAGGACACTGGACAACAGAAGGATTGCTCAGAGGGGCACAGCAGTAAAGACTGGAGCCCAAGAGTGCTCAGCTGTGTAAAACCTGTGACAATGTGGCTGAACCTGGGTCAGGTCAGGGGCCATAACTTTGGAAGAATTAAGTTAGAGATCCATGGTGGGGCTGCCTACACTGTTCTTTGGTTTAAAAATTGAATTAATCCTAAACATTCAGAGAGATGAGAAAAAAATAGATGTTATCAAAGTGTGGTCTGCAAGTGCTACCTGATCAATGAGGGAGGCAGGGAAAATGAGAATAAAGAGTTTGCAGGGAAGTCTCTCTCCTAGCCCACAGTGGAGGGTACCACCTCTCCAACCCCAGCATTCCTAGCGATAACAGATTCCACAGCATTCTGAGTCTCTCCAAAATGTCTCGGAGTGTTGGAGGAACAGATGGAAGCCTTTAAAGCCACTGGACTTCACTCCTGAAGCCTTCCTGGCCCGTGGGAAGGAAGCTCCATGCAAGCCTGCTGCCTCCAGGCACATCTCTTCTCCAAGTGCTGTTCCCTCTGTTCCACCTCAAACAACCTCTGCTCATGGCCTGCAACTGCTTTTTCCAAGTTCTCTCTTACAGAACTGGAAGACAGCCACAAGAATAGACCTAACTGCTGCTCCAGCTTCTTTTGGGTGGCAAATAGCCTTGAATATCAGTGGAGATGGCTTCACATGGGCACAGCTCCAGACCCTCCCACCTTGTTCCTGCATACTTTACAACCAGTGCCAGTAGAGGACTGTGGTATTCACATTGTCTCTCCCAGGATTTCTCCTGGAGAAGGTAGCAAGAAAGCTCAGAGAAAGAAGGAGGAAAACAACTCTTATCTCTACTTGCTGCTCCTGTTGTTTGGCACACGTGGAATGTGTTATGGAGATTGTTTTCCGAAAGGGATTTTGTTAATTGGACTCTGCTGATGGTTGTTTGGACTGATTGACCAGTTGGGTCACGTGTCATGACTGTCTGGAAAGGGCACAGGTTTTACTTCAGTATAGTTTTGGTATTAGTATCATAGTAGTAATATAATCTAATACAGTATAGCTTAAAGCATTTGTTCAGCCTTCTGAATCATGGGGTCAGTTATGTTACTCCCATGCTGAGGGCACCTCGCATCAGTAGTGGACCTTGGACCACCTCCACCTGGTGCTGGATCACCTCAGAACCAGCACAGCTGACCAAAGGGATAGCCCACACCGTGTTGCACCATGCTCAGCCCAGAAAAAGAAAAGGAATCTTCGGGGTCTTTATTTAGTCCCCCATTCTGCTGAGGGGGACAGGGAACGAGGCTGGAGCTTGTGGGGCTGTGTCATGAGAGAGCAGCACTGGGTTCCCAGGTGCCCCACCCTCTCTGCAGATGTCACCCAACATCTAGAGCCCAGGTGCTACCTGGCTGATTGCAAGGGGCAGAGCCATGACCTTCTTCAGACTCTCAAGTGCAGAAATGTACTGAGAGAGCTCCGAAATTTCAGCTAATCTTTCAATTAGGGCCCCGCTACACAAACTCCCAAAACTGAGGGTCAGAGGAGTATCAATTTGCTTTCTGAGTGGATTCTGTGCCCTTAAGGCTACAGATGATATCAGGAGAAAACAAAAAAAGCTCTCAAACAGGCCAAGTACTAGAAGGGTGATAAACCCCACGCCATTAGAGCAGAGATTTAAAGGCAGGTACATATTCTACTTGATCTGATTCTGCTGTGAAATACCCAAGGCTGTTACAGAAGTTCACATTAGTTCTTCAAGCTCCATCAAGAAAGAATGTTTGCATGGACTTTGCCAAGAAGAGTGGAAAGAAGTTCAGAGAAAAAAATAAAAGAGAAAAAGGAAGAACATTCCACTGTTTGCACAATTGTTCTTACAGAGCCAGTGGAGTGGGACAGCAGAACAACACCCAGGAAACCTCTTGTTGTGCAAGCTCACTGCCACCCTGAGCCCAGGGCCGCTGCCTTTTAGAAAGCTCCTCTTGCTCTTCCATTATTTGGACTGTGCTGCACCTCTCCCTGGCCTGGAAGGAGGAACACAGAAGGGAAAAGGGAGCTGTTCCATTCCAGGCCATACCCAATAAAAGCCTGAGCTTCTTCCTCCAAAATATTTCTAGCAGAATCCATTGAATATCCTGCAGGTGTAGCAAGGTTTGAGCACAACACTTCTTTTTTTCCTGCCCCCCTCCTCAGCTGTATTTCCAAATCCAGAGAGCCAGGCTGAGTTCTGCTCTGTCTGCTGGAGAACCCCACACCTGTGCAGTACAGTACAACAGTGGGATGTACCGGACAGAGAAACCATCAGGGGGAAATAAAATGTATGAACAGCTTCTGGAAGGAGCAGTTGGGTGTCATAAATGAGACTCAGGGAAGCTGGAACAGAGAGAGGTGAGCTGGAACAGGGATCAGTCTTGATCAGGGAAAACTTTTCTTGAAGCTGTTTCTCAACAGAGAAGCACTAAGGAAAGCAAGTTGCAGTTTGTCCCTGCTGCTCCCACACAAACTGCTTTCGTGACTAAAAGCCAAACCTGTTTTTAAATATCAATACAGAAAACCCACACAATTCTTTCAGCCTCCAACTATAGCCAAGAAAAAGGTTTCTGTGTCCTTTTAAAAAGCAAGAATCACGTTTTTAAATGTAATTTTGTCTGCCAAGATCCAGTCTCCTTTCTGCCACTAGATGTCCCACAAGTAAGGGGAGAATCCAGATGGGAGCACTGTAAGCTAATTGTAATTTGGATTTATTTTCATTTGAGCTGCTTTAAACTCTTAATGTATTATTCAACTCCATGAAAGCTTTCTCAGATTTGTAAATACAACAAAAGACTCTTGCTGGATTGATATATTAATTTAACAGTAATTTTGAGGGTATAATATTAGATGTTAATCCCATATTCAGGTTGTTTCTATGCTTTAGTTCTCTAACTTTTAAATATAATGCAATTCTAGCAGGGAAGCATTATAGTGAAGCTATTACCTCATGGCAACGGTTTTTGTTGATGTTTATTTCAGCATTAAAATAAACATCAGAGCAAGAACTGTAAAGTCTCATTGAAAAAAGAGGATATGCTGTGTCCCATCAGCCAGGTAATTAATGACAATGAATATAATCAACCCTCTGGATACCTTAGCAGCACCTCCTCTGCAGCTGGACTTTGTGCCACTGTTCAGCACCCTCTGGTCATTTGGCCAGCTTTCAGTTTGCTCCACTGGCCACTCCCTTCAGCTGCCCTTTATCAGCCCCTCTGTCAGGCTGGGGTGGGAGACAGCATCTTCAGTAAAGTTGAGGGAGGCACTGGTCCTCCTTCATCCACCACTTCATCCACCACTGCATAAGGAAGCTGCCATGCAATTAAGCACAATTCTGCCCACAGTGAGGGTGTTTTCCTTAGTGGGGAGTGGCAATATCCCTAGCCATGCAAGAAGCTTCTCGCTCCTGCCTGGCTATAATATCCCAGGGGCTTCTGTGTGTTTTCCAGGAGGAAAACAGGCAAGAAAGGACTGAAAAGAACTCCAGAGACAGCAGAAAACTCAACCCCTAAAGCTTCACTTTTAGAAGGCAACAGGATTTCATCCCACAGCTGGTAGACCCCTGTGTGCAACAGAGATTTTCTGCTACAAGAGGTGGATCATTTCAGCCCAGTGTGGACACCGAACGTTTGACAGCCACATAAATAAACCCTATTTTTATTTCACAGAACACTTTCCTGGTTTCCTGTCACCACTCACGTCTCAGCACACAAAACCCCTAAGTAAACCAAGGAAGGAGATATTTTATTCATGAGTACAAAGCCCAGCTGAGTTCTGAGAAACCTTATTGCTGCTTCTGAGGTGTCTCCTCTCCAGGCATGGAGCTGTGCAGTGCATCACATGGAAAGCGTCACAAGTCCCAGCACAACAAGAAGATGCACAGGGAATGGCCAGTGTGTGAGAAGAGGCTTCTGTCATCCATGGCCAGGCTGGAACTTGGTCCCAGCTCTACTTTGTGTATTCTAGCTGCTTGATCCAATGACAAGAAGTGACCAGCTAAGGATGAGGTGAGAAGGAAGCCAAGGAAGTGACTTTGGCCCAGGACTCAGCTGACAGATGCCAACTTACACAGTACAATTCCCTTGGTAAACCTGGATTTATTTCTGCAGCACTTCTCTTCAGCCATTGCAAATAAACAACTCAACAGCATCTTCAGCTCAGGAACTTGACCCTCAAGACAGTCAGAACACAGCTAAGCTCAGGCCCATCTCCTGCTCCATTAAATTGGGGTGCTGACCTATGTCAGCCACAGAAAATCTGCTGTTGAATTTGTCCTTGCTTTTCCAAGTGGCGCTGGGAACACTGCTTGACTGTGGAAAGTCAGAAACAGAGATTCATTGCCTGTTCACTGTTTACCTGTGAAACATTCCCCATTCTCACAAGCACAGGGAACAGCAAATGTTCCAACAGGATCAGCACATGGAGAAGTCTGTGAAGATGGAGCTGGAGGCAGGAGGGTGGCTGAGTGCAGAGCCACAAGAACCAGCACCCTGATGGCACCAATAGTCCCTAACTGCCCTGAGCAGCCTCGACCTGCAGTCCTGCTTTAAGGAGCTGGAACAGAGGCTAGACAGAGTTCAGAGGAATAAAGGGGATATTTATTGAAGTGCCTTCCAAGGCCACACCCTGGCAGTACCGTGGCTCTGACCGGATGGCTCCAAGATGGAAGCAAAAGAGGGCTTGGTCACGAGATCTCTAATTTTTGTAAGTTTTAGTCCATTTGCATATAGGAGCCAAATGTCCAATTAATAGCTTCAAAATAGGAAGTTTCATCCTCCTAGCTTGCTTGCCCATTCTCCTCTTCTCACATTGTTTATGCTTTGGGCCTGAAGTTTGAAGAGATTGTCCTTGAGTCTCCAGCTAGAACAGGATTGTTTTGTCTTCACCACCCTGTGAAAAGATCCCAGTAGCACTTGATGTAAAGCTAAAAGCTGAACACCAAAACAGAACAGAAAAACCTAAAATTCAAGGTATCACTGTCCAGAGGGTCCTGTTCCATGCCTGGCATCCAGTCCTGACCTGAGCTGGAAGGCAGGTGACCCCTTGGACCCATCTGCAGCCTTGCCTACAGCCCCAGTTCCTGCTGCTCCTGTCTGGCCCCCTGGCTGGATCCTGCTCCATCCCCTCACTTGGGTTGGGGCTTTCCATAGACCCTTTTAGCAGCACCCAGCTCTGCTGCTGCATCCCCGTGGGCCCGAGGAGAAGGTTTCAAATGGCAAAGCCCAGCCCTGGTGGTGGTTCTGGTGGTGTTGGAGGCATTTTGTCGCTGTCCCAGTGGAGGGATTGCAGGGGACACTGGCAGCTGTATTGAGCAGCCTGAAGTGCTCGCAAGTTTCACAGACAGTTCACAGGCACACCACCACTGGAGACAGCCTTCAAGGAATTTAGCCCTCCAAAGGACAGGAAAGAGGTTTCACTTGGCTATCAGCACTAGGAAGCCCCTGTTAAGCACTTCTGAGCCCCTCAAGTTTTAATTGTATTGTACAATCCCTCTAGCAGCTTTTGGTTTCCCCCTGCCTCCTTTTCCTGATACTTTTGCCTCTTTGGAGAGCTGGGATTCAGCTGGATGCAGGATTTGACCCCATTTCTCCCACACACCCCCCTGCCAGCTACCAAAGGCACAGGTGAGGGCAGCAGCTTCCTGCTGAGATGCAAACCTGCTCACTGCCCAGCACCCAGACATTCCTGTGCAGGTGTCACCAACCACTGCCCCTGCAGGTACCTTGGCTCATGGTCTCAAGGGTCACTTGGTACTTGCTGTCCCAAAGCCAATGGAACTGGGGCAGCTGGACACAAACCCAGCTCTGGGAACACCCTGTGGATCCAAATCCCCCCTGTGACCATGTAAGAGCAAGGGACAGGGGACAGGCCAACATCTGGAGCTCCAACATCAGGCTGCAGGACAGATCCTTGGAAACTGGATTTGTCCGAACTGCACATGGAATTGTCTGTAAGCACTAGATCAATGCCTTGCAGACAGAATAAACCCACTGGTTTGGTAACAAGGAGGCTGAGTACATATTTCAGTCTCTTGCCTAGATATATGCCACCTCTGCAAGCTGAAAGGAGAAGCAGGCAATGAATATTTTGACAAATATTCTAAAGGTTGCACAAACAGAAGCTGATGGAACACACAAATAGGGAAAAGCCCACATACTTTGCATTATTACTTTCTTATGAATTAGCCCAAGAGGCTCACAGATTGCTAGCTGAACTTTTTTGGAATAGCTTTACCTAAATCAAGTGCTATAATCCCAATTCTGGTTTACATATATTTAACTCTCCCGTCCCACACAAACTTTGTACTTTAACAAATAACTGATTTCTTCAATGGATTATTCTCCCTTTAAAGATAGCACTGTCGGGGCAGGTCACTGGTTTCACAATCTTTAAGCTTAAATCCATGTAACCCACCAGCCCTCAACCTTATTTTTCTGGTCTGGCTGAAGGTGGAGCTGTCTGGGTGCATGAGCTGTGAAAACAGATGGCATTTTCTTTCCCCAGCTGATACAAAGGCATTCCCAGAGCAATTCAAACCCTTCCAGGCTGCCATCCTCTGGCAAAACATGCATACAATATTAATGACAGTCACTTCTGTCCTGTGGCATTTGCAGTCCTAGAAGAAGAGCAGGAATCTTTTCCTAGTTCCTGAAGAATCTTTACTGGAAAAGATCCAGTAAGTCTGATCAAAGTTGAAAGTAGAGGGGTGTTTCCCCCCCAGTCCAAGTGCATCTTTCTTGTATTACTTCTGCAAAGATGAATATATAGTAATCCATAAAGGTATCACACTATAACAGGATATCTAAGGACAGTATTATCAGAGTACATGTTTTTCAAGCTCAGAAGCCACAGGATAAAAAGAAAAAGGTCAAAGCAGACTTTATACAGCAAGGAGTTTGCTCATGGAATGTCTGCCTAGTCGGATGCTGGATGACTGATCCAGTCTGGGGATGACAAAACTCAGTAGAAGAATGACAAAACTCAGTCAGGACCTGCTGAATTTGCAATCGACTTTGGCACTGGCATGGTTACCTAAAGCACCTGGACTCAAACAAGATCCTGGAACTGCTGGCTGAATGTCCCACCCCTGATCCAGACTGCCAGCAGGAAAACTACCAGGTGGCAAACAAGGAAAGCAATTCCTCAATCACTGACAACAAGGCACCAGAGTTCTGTGTCAGTCCAGCTATAGCAAACATTCTTGAACTCTTCCAGGGATGGGGTAGTCACAGCTTCTCTGGGCAACCTGTGCCAGGGCCTTCCCACCCTCACAGTCAATAATTTCTTCCTAACATAAGTCTAAATCTGATGTAAATATCATTGCAGAGCTCTCATGCTAAGAACTCCCACTTCTATAATGAAGATGAATTTATCCCAGGACTGTATGCCCAGGCAATTCTCTCTGCTATGGACCTCAGCCATGAAATGATAACAGAGCCTACAACAGCAAAGAAAATAAAACTCACCAGGGCCATGACTGTGTGCAGTGAGAATTGTAAAAGTGGCTCCCTTAAATAATCCTTGACAGAAAACAGCAAGCACTCACTGAGACCTCGCCTAGAAAGCTGCAGCAGCTGCTGGGCTTTGAGGAGCACACAGAAGGTACCACCAGCCCAGGTGTTACAGAACAACAGTGCATGAACTGGAGAGGATGTGCTCCAAAAAGCTGCTGCAGAGGTATTGAGCAGTGATTGCTTTCTCCTTAACTCTGGGCTCTGAGTGCCAGAATTCGGGAGCAGACTGCTGGCACTCCCCTCCTGCAGTAAGCTGCAGGAACAGGCTGACAAGGAGTTGTTCCAGGAGCCTGGAACGGGTTGAAGCCATGAGATGGACAATTGACAACACCAGAGTCACACTGACAGCAGTGTCACCCACCTCTGTGCAGGCCTGGAGCAGCAGGAGCAATTCTTCTTCCCCCTGGGCGAGAACAGAATTGTTCCACCAAACCTCAGTGCAGACCCTGGGGATTCCCCTGGCTCCCAGCTCATGTATGAACCCACCTGCACACACAGCTCCAACCCTGGGATGCCTGCACTGGATAGAGCTTGGGAACCACTCAGGGAAGCATGGACCCTCACACTTACGGTGTACAGCATCCACTTGCAAATTGAGCTGCATTCAAGAGCTGAGACCTTAATTTGGCATTTCAGACTGCTGCATTTGCTTTGGTAGTTTTCCTATTACTGTTGTGAATAGTGTCTGGGCTCCTACATAATTAACAGCAGCATAATGCCTACGAAGTGCTTCTAATTTGCTAGGCTGCCTTTTCATGCAAGTGAAAAAAATTTAAGCAGACATTAGCAAGCAAGAGGCAGAGCCCCACACACGCTGCTGGTGGAGGAATCTTGAGTTCCTGCCTTGAGCAAAAACCTGAGATGATGAAACTATCCACCAAAAAATCTAAAAAGTAAAAGCCAACAGACATCAGACACCAGGTGATTCCTTTGCACTGGAAGGGGCAGTCCATCCTCCTATGGTATGAGACCATGAATGTAGTCCAGCCTTCAGTTTTGAGAATGAGATACAGAGATGTGCCATTTCCTATAGAGTGAGCTACAGCCAGATGTCCTGTCATTTTCTGGCCCACACAGGTCTCTCTGCTACTGTCCAGGGTCGAATACTGACCCAGGCACTGTAGCAAATCCTGTTTTCCCAAATTAAAGAAAAAAACATAACAGATTCAACCTCCCAGCCCAGGGGCAGTTCTCTCCCCCAAGTACTCCATACAAAATCTCCCATGAGACAGTCTTGTATTACTCTCCTTCCTCCTGAATCCCTTTAATAAGCCATTCCCTTTTATCAGAATCCTTTCTATCTTTGCTTTTTTTTTTTGGACCATCTCTTCTCCTTTCTCCCACCCCCCCCCCCCTTTTTTTTTTTTTAAACTGCCAGAAAAAGAAGTTCTCACAGAGTGCAGCTGCATTTAACTAAGGATTTGGAATTCTGCAAGATGCCCTGGGTTGCTGTGGACAGCATACCAACCAAGCCTTTAAAAAGCTAGAGGAAGAACCACACACAGCCCCTACATCTCAAGTAATTCCCACGTCCCTGTCAATGCAGCTGATGTTTGGTGCTGCAGCGATCTTCCCTCTTCCCTCAGCCTCGGAATGGGAAGCAGGCACGGCTGGGTGTTTATCTTTTGGCAAGTGCTCGTTCCCTTCAGCATCCAACAAGCCTCTTTTTAACTTCCCTGATAACAAGTACATTGTTTACAGCAAACATTCTCACAGAAGAATGTAGCTGGCCCCCGAGGTCAGGCTCAGGGAGATGTTTATTAGCACAGCTGGAGGGATGTGCAGCAGGTAATTCTGCCTCTATTTTTTCTCTTGTACCAAAGAAGCAATATGGAAGTGTGTGGATTTTTGGATGCAAGGTTTAATGTCCCTATGAAAATAAGTTTTACCTGCACATCCCCCCTTCCTCCTATTTTCCATTAGCTCCTAATGCTAAGCACGACATCATAGAATCCCAGAATGGTTTGGCTTGGAAGGGACTTTAAAGCTCATCTCATTCTACCCCCATTATGGGCTGGGACACCTTCCACTATCCCAGGCTGCTCCAAGCCCTGTCCAACCTGGCCTGGAACACTTCCAGGGATGGGGTAGCCACAGCTTCTCTGGGCAACCTGATATAATCCTCACGCAGTATGGAATGTCCCTTTGGTGGGTTCAGGTCAGGTGTCCTGGTTGTGCCCTCTCCCTGTGCCTCACCCAACCCCAGCACAGCTCAGCAACAGCCAGAACACCCCAGTCTTACCAACACTGCGTCAGCCACAAATCCAAGCCATCATACAGACTGCTGTGAGGAAAACTGACTCCATCCCATCCATACTAGAACAGCAAGACAGGCATCATTACCTTCCTGTTATATCCTTTAAAGAAACACAGTCTGTTCCCACCACTATGTTTATATTTAATCCCTGAGCCTTCCAAATGAATGTTGGAACAACAATCTGAAACAATTCCAGTTCAGAATAAAATTATTTTTCTAAAAAAAAATCACTAATCATTTTTAGCACTGATTTTTCAAGCTCACTGCAGCTGCAGCAGGAATTCCCCTGCATGTCAGTGCTTTTGTGCTGTCCCTTTGGGAATGAGACTGCTCCTAAAGAGCTGAACAGCAGCAGGGACCAACAATCCCTTCCTCACCTGGGGGAGGCCAGTAACCAGAAAAGAATGAGCATTTAGTGCCCTGAGCAGCCCCATCTGGGACCTCCACCCCCAGACCAGGATCTCCACTCCAACCAGGACAGCCCTGGCCTGAGTTAGGACACAGAAGCGTCCCAGGAGTGTCTCCAGCACATCTGCATGAACCTCCTGGACTCAGTGTCTCTTTACCTCCTGCCCTCTGGTGCAGCAAGCCAACTAAATCCCTGCAGCAGTGCTCCTCGTGGCTGGGATCAGCCGGCAGGCAAGCTGCCAGCCTAGCAGGGATTTACCTCCCTGTCTTCCCCTCCTGGCAATGCAAGGGCTGTGTCAGGAATGCCCCCAACAGGTTCAGCACGAAGCTTCTCAAACTTTGGCAGCAGGCAACAAAGGAAGGGCTTTCAAGCTCTACAGAGAAGCAGAGCCCACTTCAGGGGGACTCCTTCACCCCCCAGTCTTATCATAAGAGCTCTTTAACTACACACCCTCCTTCTCCAGCAGCTTGAATACTCCTCTGCACTACAGACCAAACTAAGCCAAATTAAATTCTGGTACCAGTGGCCACAAAGCTGTCCTCCTTCAAACAGCATCACTTTTTAATGTGTGCACCCCTGCTCCTCAGCAGCTTTGATGAATATCCATTTCTGTGTCCCTCTTGGCTTTAACACAGGAGACTCTGCACATTTGAAGCAAGGCCACTGCTCAGCACTCACTCATTCCTGGGAAGAGGATGAAAAGACAAACAGCATGTGACAGATATTTCTCAGTCATCTCACACATAGCTGGGATGGTGCTGGGATACTGCAGCAGCAACACAGCCCAGGAATGCACGAAACGAGCATTCTTCATTCCTTTTCCAAGCTGCAGAAGAGACATCGGGATTTCCAGGACTGCGCTGTGTCCCTGCAGCAAAGCCTGACACCAGGGACGAGCATTACAGCGACCCCCCCGAAGTGACAGTGCATCTTCAGCCCCTGCACTCATCACCCACCGTGCCCGACACCAAATGCTCAAGCAGGTAACTAGGTCACCGTCTTTGACGTGGCAGGGAAAACAATCCCCCTCCCCTGCCAAGCTAAGGGGCTCCATCAGCCAAACACTCCCGAACTCTTAATTACGCTTTCAGAGTGCCGAGGGCACAGGTTTGGCTGCTCCTCCCAGGCTGGGAAGTGCTGGCATACCTTTTTTCACCATTAAGTGTCCACATTTGCAAACAAATCCCGGGCAGCGCTCCGGCGCCCGCTGTTTGACGGCTTTCACCGCAGGCAGGCAGACGAAGCGGAGGGAATTAGCGCCCGGGTTTAACAAAGCCCGGCTACAAACCAGCTGACACCGGGCTGTCAGCACGCTCGTCAGGCTTCGGAGGGAGGAAAAGAGGTTATTCCTGAGTTCTGCAACCTACTGCGGACAGACTTGAGTGAGGGCTGGAGATAAAAAGAGGATTGCAGCTTAAGGGAAGCTGGCACCCCAGCTAGGGAGCAGCCTGGGCCTTCCAGCCATGCTCACATCTCAGCATCCCAGAGCTGGTACATGTGTGTCCATGGCCTTGTGCCTGTAGAATTCTGGAACCCCAGAATGCTTTGGCTTGGATGGGATTTTAAACTCATCTTGTTCCACCCCCTGCCATGGGCAGGTACACCTCCCACTGTCCCAGGCTGCTCCAAGCCCTGTCCAGCCTGGCTTTGGACACTTCCAGGGATCCAGGGACAGCCACAGCTTCTCTGGGCACCCTGTGCCAGGACCTCAGCACTCTCACAGTGGGAATTCCTTCCTAACATCTGATCTAACCCTGCCCTCTGTCACTTTAAAACCATTGCCCCTTGTGCTGTCACTATCTGCCCACTTCCTTTGAAAACGCTGGAAGTTGAAACCTCTTGCTTACATAACAAGCTTGCAAAGTAGATGATGCTTTTAAGCCCAGATCTGGTGCCTTTGTGCATCTGTAAAAATGAGAATTTAAAGCCTCTACTGTTCTGCCATCCATCCAGAGAGCTTCCTCCCTGGAGCAGGACACAGCACACTGATGTGGCAGCTCAGAAATCCAGGCCCCTCCAGGTGCAACAGATGTGCTCTTTCATTTTCTGCTAATTGACTTTCTGCTCACTTCCTGCTGCCTGGCAGCTCACTGGCAACCTAGAAGGGCCCAAGACTATGGAGTATTTGTGACCATCAAGCTTCCAATGTCATCTGCCCCACCAAAGTTGAGAGGCAGAGGACATTCCCAGCCAAACAGGGTGTCTCAGTCTGGAAAGAAGAGCTCTCTCTCTCTCTCAGGCTGTAACAGAGCCCAGCACATTCTGGGCAGTTGTTTGCTCACACACCATCCCATCCCAGAGCCAGCTCGAATTCCTTGTCCAGATCAGTCTGTGCTTGTTCTTTCCTTGTTTGCTTCAGAGTTGCCATTGTTTGTTTTCCTTTTCTGAGTCCCTGCTGTTTCAGACAGTCTTTTCAAGGCTTTTGGTAAATGCTGTCACAGAATCTTTGAATCACTAAGGCCGAAAAAGAGTCCCAAGATTATCAAGTCCATGCCTTGAGGAGCAGCAAGTCATCACCTGCGCCAATTCAGAGGTGCTTGAATTCAGAGGCATTGCCAGAAGCCACTCTACCAAGTTCTTCACTTGACAAAGATGTTTTCTTCTCCTCTGAGATCAGCCCGAGCTTTCTGATCCAGAACATAACACCCACCTAGAAGGAGTCTTACTTTCCAAGTACCAAATCCTGAGTCAGGGCTGTTTAGCCCTAAAGGAGAACCAGCCCTTTTATGTCTCCACCTGCCCTGCCTCCAGTGTGCCCTTGTAACACCAGAGAGATTCTCCCAGGCCTCCTTTGCTTCCCTTCCCTCTGCCTTCCTTGGAAACCCAATTCCATTTTTCTTGGCATATTTCAGGAACCCCAAATGAAAGCCACAACAAATCTGTATGAGCAGCTCTCTGGATTTCTTCCTATTCCTTTGTTTTAGTCTCAGCCTTTTGGAGGACATGCCCATAGATGTGCCACCAGATGCATGCCACTGGCCAAACAGCTTATGCAGCTGGCAGCAGGGGCTCCCTCCTCACAGCTCCCCAAGAGCTGAAGAGAAAAACATTTCAAATTCCTTCTACCACTGCTCTAATGCTTTTACACTTGATAAGAAATGGGAATCCTCCTCAAATGCAGACCAGGGTCCACCCCAGCACTTCAGCTGTGAGCTCAAAAAGCAGGTTACCTGGAGGAGCAAGAGGCAGAGCCTGAACTAGAGGCAAATTGTCATTTTGTCATTGTCTTAGCCACTAAAAACCAAACCTGATGGGGGACAGCACAGCAGAGCAGTGCCCCAGCTCCTCCAGAATGCCACTGACTCGAGTTACTGCATCAAAAGCAGTTATTTGTGCTTAGGCACACTTAGGCATGCTATTAGAGTGCCAAAACACACAAAAATTTTGGTAGAGGTGTTATATCCATGTGCTCTGGCAGAAGTGAGGGGTTAAAGTCAATTTGTTTTTCTACAGGACAAGAGACTAAGACTGACAGTTCATTCCTATTTACAGGAAAGGATCCAGCTTAAATCCTAGGAACTGAATTAATCAACAGAGGCTGCAAGAGATCCAGCTAAAGCACAAACTCCGCTGGGAATGATCACTGCTGAGCACAGCATGGCCAGGCAGTGCTAAACAGGGCCTGGGTTCCCCCTTTTTCCCTTCTCTTTCTACCTTTTTGTTTTCCTTTAGCCACACATCAAAGCCCCACTGAACACTCTGCTCCTTACCTGCAGGACAAGGGGTTGAGTCCAGTGTATGCCAGGGAAGGGCCTTCATGGCTAAGAGCAGGTTCAAAGTCTCTTCTCTCTGGTTTGGGCACAGCACTACTCACAGCTCACTCTCCCCACCTCCTTTATCACCCATTAGTGCATGTACAACAAATGTCCACTCTGGGCACCATTATTTATTATAGTTTGGGCCCATAAAAGTAAAAAAAGAGGATTTATGCCTGCCTGAGTGAAGAGGTTAAGGGATACAGGTTTGAGCCCTACTCAAAAGACATCTGACACAGGGCTTAAAGTATTTCAGTCCTGAACTTCAAACCTGAGCTGTGCCAGTGCTGTCCAAATCCTCCTAAGCCAGCTGGAAGTCAGTCTTTACATTTAGTAGTGGGTTGGGAAGGGTTCCCAAAATAGTGGGTGCAAGTTCAATGAAACAGCATGTATGGACTTTAAAAAAAATGAAAAAAAAATAAAAATAAGAAAGCATAAGATCAGATAATTACATCCCAACAGGGAGAGCTGATAGAGTTCAATACTGTTTGTGCTGTTGAAAAGGGAGAGCCTCGTCCTTTTTTGTTGATCTGATAGGATTCTGATTTAAAATCCATTTAATGGATACAATTAATGAGACTGCTGGGCAGACTGGATGTGGTTTGGTCAATACTTGCAAGTTATATTTAAATGAAGTGCTCACATCCAGTTCTACAGACAGCTTTTTTGAGCCAATTTGGGGTCATGCCTGTTAGCACAGTCAGCCACAGAAACTTATTTGGTGTTTAAACAAAAAAAACCCAAGAGCAGGCAGTTGGCTGGGGTGCAATGCAATGGAGGAGCTTCTCTTGCTGGATTCATCTGCTCATGGGAGTTAGGGACACTTGTCACCAGTGGTGTCACCTGCTCAGAGCCAAAGGAACAGCATGCCTGAGGTGGGTCTGCGTCGGGAGGGCTCTCCTCAAATCCCTGGACCTGGTCCAGCACCACAGGCTGGGAGAGCTGGAGGTGTGGAGAATGGAAGGTTCTGGGGAGAGCTCAGAGCCCCTTCCAGGGCCTAGAGGGGCTCCAGGAGAGCTGAAGAGGAACTTGGGACAAGGCATGGAGTGACAGGACACAGGGAATGGCTTCCCACTGCCAGAGGGCAGGGATGGATGGGATATTGGGAAGGAATTCCTCCCTGTGAAGGTGAGGACGCCCTGGCACAGGGTGCCCAGAGCAGCTGTGGCTGTCCCTGGATCCCTGGCAGTGCCCAAGGCCAGGCTGGACAGGGCTTGGAGCACCCTGGGACAGTGGGAGGTGTCCCTGCCCATGGCAGGGGGTGGAACAAGATGAGCTTTAAGGTCCTTTCCAACCCAAACCATTCTGGGATTCTGTATGCACAGCAGGCAGTTACTGGACTATGTGATTAAAGTGCAGCTACTTTTGCTGACAAATCCTGTACATCAGCTCATAAATTCTGTCTATTTCTTATTTTTCTAAATCTCTTGTCTAGATATATAGCTTAAGGGTAATGCTTTTTGTGGGAAAGATGAGCTCAAAATAAATCCCTTCATTCTCAGTTAGAGAAAAAAATATTTCCAGAATTCTAATTGAGCTGCATTAACCTCAAATTTCCAACTGCTTCAGATCACTATTCTTCCACAGGCATCTCATTGACACAGTTATCACCAGACTTCTCCATAGGATCACAGAATCACAGAATGGTTTGGATTGGAAGGGATCTTACAAACCATTTAGTTCCAACCCCTGCACAGGAGGGACACCTTCCCCTTTTGTTTCCTGCCAGCCTGGAAAAATCCCTGCTTAGTTAAATTGTACTGTTAATGTTTCCCCAAAAGGTTTTAACTAATTATTTTCAAGGGCAAGAGGAAACAAATAACAAAACTACTCTATTTTAGTGTCAAATACAGACAACTCCTGCTTCAAAACCAACTCACCTCCAGGGAGCAAAGCCCTGGGAATGGAGCAAGACCTAGTTTTCAAATTCACTCCATCAGCAGCTTGTGTTCTGAGCTCATAAAACAGAAACAGTTCTGGGGCAAAATAGATACTCAAGCTCTTTTTTAATGTTTCAATGATTTCTGAGTAACACTTGCAGACTCATCACCCGGGTGCCACATGAATTGCAAATGACTGGAGGAAGGTGAGGGGGAAGGAATATAAATCCCAACTATTTCAAAGGTGTTCAGCCTCAATTCCCACTGAAGGCTCATAAAAATCTTTTGCTTCAGCTGCACGTGACCTATTTGGCATATTGTGATATTTGGGAGCGGAATGGAGGTTTAAATTGGACACCATCACCTGAAAGAACACTGCAGGAACTTCTAGATACTAAGCAAGTGATCAAAGCAAGCATTGTAGCTGTGGAGATCCAGCTGCATCACTCCCCTGTGGAAGGCAGCCAGGAATGATTTCCCAAGGTCAGAAAGGTGCAATCCTGCAGCTGCATACTATTACACCAGTAGATATAAACTACTGCATATCTACTGATATATTAGATATATATATATACTAGATATATAGATATATCTACTGATATAGTAGATATAAACTACTGCAGCATGCCATTAAGAGGAGCGGAGGTAAAAAGAAAGCGCTATTCTAATGGGCTTACACCAATGTTATTTACAAAGTCGAAGGTTTATTCCAATAACCTGTGTAAGAGAATTTGGGAGAGCTCGATCCTTGCATTGGAGGCAGGAGGTGGAATCAAACAGCAGGATGCAAGGATCTAAATGAGCAGGGCTGCGAGGCCAGCAGCTGTTCCTTGCTTGCTCCTCTCCTCTTTATTTTTCTTCCCAGGGCAGAAGATGGAGCTGGCGCTGGAAACAGAAGATGCTGGCTGCCAGCAAGGAGCACTGCAGGCTGGAGCCTCGCTCAAGGACAGCTGATCAGAGCAGCCAGGTCCCTGCAGCCACTCCAGCATGCCCAAGCCCCTTGAAGGCGCTGCTTGGCATAGCACAGCACTTCCTACAGCAAATGTCTTGTGGGAGGGCTGCTGGTGAAACGAGGCCTTCGGTGTCTGGAGAGAACCGACACCGGGAAAGACACAGCTTTGGGAAAAGCTATCCCCTCTTCCCAGCAGTTTCATCCCTGGGTGGAAACTCCCTTTTTCCATCAGCCTGAGCGCACCCCTAATAGTCTGGACACCGCAGCTGAGCGGATCATCTCTGTTAAATAGATGCTGGTTCTTGCCACCCCTACCCAAGCTGACCTAATCACAGCACAAAAAGCACTCAGCGCAGAGCCTGTGACCATCCCGCCACTGGCAGAACATCCAGTCCACAAAGAGATGAATGGGGAAGAGATGATCCTTTCCCAGATAAAAGGACATAGAACTACAGGTGCAAGGGGTTCCAGCCGGCTCAAAGTGCTCTTCACCTGAAAAATGCCGCTTTAAAGTCGCTTCCGGCAATGGCTGGAATTAATTGTTGCCAGCACAACCCCGGAGAGTGTAAATGAGCCCTCCTGGCAGCACTTCACACTTCACATTTCTAACTTAGCAACAGGATTAGAAGAGGAGTGACAAATTGGAGATTATTGGTTTATTTTCAGGTGTTGGGGAAGAGGCTCATGTGTCCTGGTTGTTACTAAGAAGAAAACAGAAAGGCAATAAACTTTTTCCTCATAGTTTCTGAATGGGAAATGGGGGCAAAAATTTAGTTCCAGTTTGTTACTATGCTGCTCTATTTTTTAATCAGCAGTAAATTAAACTTCCCCAAGCCTAGTCTGTTTTGCCCATGACTGATTGGTGAAGGATCTCCTTGCCCTTATCTGAACCCACAAGATTTTTTTCACCTCGTCTTCTCCCTGTCCCGCTGCAGAGGTTCATCCCTGCCAGATGAAAAGGAAGCTCTAGCAGATCAGATTTCAGCAATCAGATATTTTGCTTGATGATCAGCTTGGAGAAAGCTGGCTGGTACACAGGCTTATCAGGGAACAGGGCATAGCATCCTACATCTCTGTAAGGGATTAACCTGTTCATCCTCAGAGGGCAGCGCATTGCACGAGAGAAGAGTTTGGCTCAGTATAAAAAAGCAGCTGCTCCCCCAGCCTTGGGGGACGTCCTTGGTTGTTTTGGCAGCTCAGCATCCTATAAAGCTCAGTTTGTGTCTCCTCCATCCCTGGTATCCCAGAGATGCTGGGTTAGCAAACTGCAGGGGCTGTGCTGTGCCAATGACAACAGACCTGCTGTGCCTGAGCGTGGTAGGGCAGAACCCCACAGACCTGGAAACATGCTAGCCTCGAAGAAAAAAAAGTAATAAAAGGATAAAATTACTTGAGCACTGCTGTCATGTCCAGCATCAAAAAATTCAGGGTGGAGGGGAAGATGCAAAACAATGAGTAACCAGCCTGACAAGGGTAAGGAGCAGGAAAAGAGTGACCCTGGTTATCATCTGCCTTCCAAAGATGGCTCTGTGCAGCCACCAGGACACCGAGCACGGGATTTCCATGGCATCATCTGCCTGGTGCCTGAGCCGGGACTAAAAACTTATCAAGCCTGCTCTTGCACGTCTGCAGCAAACCCAGGCTCAGCAAAGCCACTGTGCAGCGTGTCAGAGCAATTCCGTGTGCTCCTGATGGGCTCTTTGTCCTCTTCACAGCCAGTTTCACCCTTTGTGCAGAGCACTGAGCCAGAGCCCACAGACAAATTTAATTCAGGATAAAAATGCGTTGGCCAGCACAGTTTAGTCATACTTCACTGCCTCATGCTTGCTTCCATTGCAAACAGGCAGACACAGCTGAGTTCTGTCCAGTCACGTTGGTTTTTGCTAAATTTGGGAATATAACACAGGGGTAGCATTTGTGCGTTGGCACAAAACTGAAGATTTATTTTTCCTGATACAACTTTCATTTGCACAACGTGTGCCACAAATCCAGGATGAAAATGTTAATTCCATGAGCTACAGTGTGCTCAGAAAGCCTTTCCCAGGCAACTTACAATCACCCATCATAACGTACTCACTGTACAAGGTCTTGCCAAGTGGGTGCTTCTCCTCTTGGTAGTTTATTTCACCAGACAGGGATCTCTGGGACTGATTTCCTCTGCTACCATCAGGGCAGCAAGGGTTTCACTGGCTGTTTCAGGGACCAGCACTTAAACATAGCCCGCAGTTTTTGTTGTCCCTTCAACACAGCCCGAAATTTCTGAAAACGCCTCAAAAAGAAATGCAAATCCTGTGATAAACCAGAAGTTCTGTCTCAAAGCAGGGGGCTCACAGAGTAAGTTATGAAGAGACATCCTGGAGCAAGAAGAAACCCACCACAAGCACATTTAAATTGTGATTGAAGGTTAATGATACACTCATCACCGTGCTCCCAAATTTCCCCCTGCAACTGGATGCTGCAGTGCTCAGCACACTCAGCCTTCAGTAACTTCACCACATCAGCTCTGTGCTCAGGTTTCCAGTGCTACAACCCCTCAGGGAATCTTTTGGAGTAAGGGATTCAAAACCTTTTCTGTCACCTCTCTGGGGTCATGATCTGTTGATGGCAGTAGGTAATACAAAGGTAGCATCACGGAATCATGGAATGGTTTGGGCTGGAAAGAACCTTCAAGCCCATCTTGTTCCACCCCTTCCACTAGCCCAGGCTGCTCCAAGCTCCATCCAGCCTGGCCTTGGACACCTCCAGGGATCCAGGGGCAGCCACAGCTTCTCTGGGCACCCTGTGCCAGGGCCTGCCCACCCTCACAGGGAGGAATTTTTCCCACTATCACATCTACATCAACTCTTTCAGCTTAAAGCCATTCCCCCTTGTCCTCTCATGATGCCAAATTTATTTCTGCAAGCTTGATGAGGACCATTAAATACCTCACCACAAGCAAGTGCTGTGATTCCCACAGTAGTGACTGGATGATGAAGCAGCATTATTACAGGAGACCTTAAACACTGGGAAATCCAAACACTGCACGGCTGTGAGAGACTCCTGTCATTAAAGGGCTGTGTGGAGAACATCTATGACACTTTAAAAATATGCTTACCTGCCATAAATCACTGCCCCTCAATAATACATGCACATGATATTCATAACAGCGTAATTACATGACAATTACCATACAGCAGTAATTAAAGGGAAACCCCGTGTGCCATCCAAGGCAGCTTCTTTGAAACAGACTAAATACACAAGGAAAATATAATTAAGCAACAGAAGGTGAGCTGTTTCCTGATGATAATGACATTACTGGCTGTATTTTCAATTAGGTCACATCTAAAACATCAGAGTTGTTCAGGGTTTTGATGTCCACAGGAATCCTGCTGCACAAGAGCCCAGGTGGTCATGGATTTACCTACCAATCTCATTTGTTAAAAGCTTTAATGGCAAGTAGGTGTTGCCCCTTGGCAGACTTTTGGGCAGCTGCCTAATTTCTATAATGGCCTAACACAGACTTCAGCCAAAAGCAGGAGTCATTCTGTATTTCTGAAGGAAACATTCAGCTTGGGAGAGCTGAACGATAAATGCAGTTCTTGTGGCTGAAGGAAGACCTTGCAGAGGTGAGAAGTGGCTTCGTGTCTATGCATTTTGGTAAAGCTCTGCCAAATAAAAGGGCTTGAGGAAAAAGCCAGATGAGAGGGGAAGGCTGGGAAAGAATGTGCAGGGCTCACAGAGGGGTTTACACACAGCTCAGGCTGGCAGGATCTGCTACTGGGGACACAAGACAAGCCCGGGAAGCACAGCTGAACTCTCCCACACTGGCATCAGAGGCACTGAAGAATTTAAGGACTTCATTTGACACAACTCATTTAAATGCCTCAGACTCCCAGCTGCAGCCTAGAGGTGGGGGAATGCAATAATGAACCCGAGTGCTCAGGTCATTTCCATTACAGAAGCATTTCGACCTCTTTGGAGAAGCTGCAGCAACTGGTGAATTTCAAAGCTGAGCCTGCAGACATATGCTCCATGGCTAGAGAGGGCTGGCTGCTATTTTTGTATGTGCTTTCCTGGGAAAAGCCAGCATTTCACAAACAAGTTCAGCTAGAGAAATCATTGTATATTCATTCCTTTCTCCCTCAAAGGATACAACTTCCAGGATCCTCCCCAAGAGCGGCTCCAGCAAAGCACAGATGGATGACTCTGGATTTACTCTTCCCAGGTTGTCTGAGGCAGTGAGTTACTAAACACTGTTCTCATCATGATCATAATCTAATAGGTCACAGATGGCACAGGACATTATGGCATCCTGAAATTTGTGCCCATGCATGCTGTTGTTTGTTCAAAGAAATTAATCTCAAAGGCTGCCAACCCCTGTCTTGCTCAGAATCACCTTTTTACCTTCTCACCATCTGCTCTGAGACCTCGAGGGCGAGTCAGTTTGAGTCCAGCCTGGGCTGCAACTCGCTGGGTTGCATCAAATTTGAAATCATCCAGCACAAAATGTACCTCATTGCTACTGATCCCTACAGGAGAGGCAGCACTTCACTGCCCAGGCCAGCAGTACCAGGACCACTGCAAAGAGAAAATGTTTTGGAGGTGCGTACCCACAGCCTGAGTCCAGCTACAACACAGCCCCATCCATCAAAATCCTTCTTTAAAATCAGCCAAGCCTGATCATGGATAACATCCAAATCCACACTCACCTGGTTCACTGTCTCCTGAAACCTCAGCAGAGCAGACAAGCTGAATTATTCCCTATTTCTCATCTGGTACCTCTTAGTTAGCGTGGATACGTTGTCTTAAAAAAAATCCACCTCATTTATTTTGGGCCTATTTTAGACCCTTTGCAACTTGAAGAGTCACTTCAAGTTCTCTTCTAGCCTCCAATAATTTTTTTCCATCCCAGTTAGGCCAAAAGGAGACTTTTTTGCAGCTAAATAAACAGAAAAAGGGATGAAAAGAGGAGGTCACAGTCCAGCTTTCAGCACTGAACATGTCATACATGGCCTTTTCTGTACAAAAAACCCAGATAAACCCCAAAATCTGATTATGTAGATTATTCTCTCACGTCACACTTTGATACTCTTATGCATTTCAAGGCTTCTAATGTGTCTTTCAGAGAGAAGGGCTCGCATCAGGCCCTCAACAGAGGGCTAGGAAGGAGGGGAAAAAAGTGGATTTATCCTATCATTCAGCAAGCCACCAGAGCCCCAGCAGGAAGGTGGGGGAGCCTGGCGTTCTGCCACTAGAGAAAGCCCAAAGAAAGCTGCTCTCTTTTAAGCCAGCCATATGGAAATGAAGCCTTGAGCTGCAGCATGGGGAAAGCTGCTCCTACAGCAGCGTGGCTCTACTCACAGAGTAGAGCTGCTACTCACAGGCAAGAAGGGAGGGGAGCGTGTGGGCTCATTGAGCCCACAGAGAAATCAGGATAAACAGCAAGCTCCTCTGAAAACAGAGCTGGTGATCCAGGAGGGGAAAATGTGAACCTGCAGATAAACCATGCAGCAGCAGCAGCTCCCTCGGGGCTTGCAGAGCTCACCAGGGCGAGGGGCAGGGACACACCTGCAGGATGGGGTCATCCAGAGGGACCTGGGCAAGCTCCAGCACTGGGTCCATGGGAATCCCACGAGGTTTAACAAGACTGAGCGCTGGTGCTGCACTTGTGTTGCAGTAAGGTAGAAAAATTATAAAGAAAGGTCAAGCCTGCTCTCCTAAAATAAACAGCTGGCCTTGTCAAGCTAGCCCTTTGCAAGTTCCCACGTGGAAGCAATCCTGGTGTGAGGAGTTCATTAGCCTAACAATATTCCTGGGTGAAAAACAGCTAGCGCCTGTATGAACTGCTTTTACACCCTTGGAAAAATGAAAACTATCTCTCACAAACAACTTTTCCTGCACATACACACTGGGGGTGTGAGTGACCAATAAATACAGAATAACAACTTGTTACTGACCAATAATTGGCAAGAAAGCTACTGACCTATTGGAATCACACACAAGCCTGTAAAACTGTATAAAAACCAGTTATGTGAATAAAGAAGGAGCTTTTTTCCACCATGAAGCAAATGGAGACCTGTGTGATTTATTCTCATACACTTGGGTCCAGGCAAGCCCCAGAATTAGAATTACTCCAGGCTGGGATGGAGCAGCCCTGGGAGGAGGACTTGGGGGTGCTGGTGGGTGAGAGCTGGACCTGCCCCAGCCCTGAATCCCCCAGTGTGGGGGGAAGGGGAGGGGGGATTTTGCCCCTCTGCCCCTGTGCTCAGGCGAGACCCCACCTGCAGAGCTGCCCCAGCCCTGGGGAACAAGAGCAGAAGATGTGGAACTGCTGGAGTGAGTCCTGAGATGATCAGTGGTCTGGAGCACCTCTGCTATGGGGAAAGGCTGGGAGAATTGGGATAGTGCAGCCTGGAAAAGAAAAGGCTTTGGGTAACCTAATTGTGGCCTTCCACTACTCAAAGGGAGCCTACAAGAAAGATTTAGCATTTTAGCAGTACTTGGCTGGCAGAATGAAGCTCAGAGTCACATTAAATTCTGAAAATCTTTAGAAGAAATTTTTGTGTCTCTTCTGGTCTGTTACCATTGCCAAAGGAAAGAAAGGGTAGGCAAAGCACTGCTGTTACCCACGACTACCTAAATAGTTGTGGGTTTGGTAACCAGTGGTAGATACAGCTGCACTGGAGGGGCTGCACTACAGCCCAGCAAAAAAAAAACCCAGCCCTGTCCCAGTGGCCACCCTGTTTGCACAACCACTCAACCCCAACCCCACTGCCAGCCTCATAAATCTCAGATAAAAGAGATGTCTCTGTGGTAAGATGCTGGCTGAGGCACAGGGCCCCACACCGAGGGTCTGCTTCAAGCACCGTGGAAAAGCTGAGCCAGCCACTTCTGTGCTCCACCTTCTTCTGGTTCAAAGGGAGCAAGAAATACTCCCTCCGTGAAAGGTGAGAGCCATTAGCAGCTGCAGGGATAACTGCACCTGTAGTGGTCTGACAAAATGGGACTGCAGAGTAGTAGGCATTGCACACTAGCCTAAAAGATATAAACAAAGTTTTGCCCCAGTTTTGTTTCTTTCTGTACATACTTTCAACTCCCTCCAAGCCTTCAAATTGCAGTCGAGTAATTTTTAGCAGATCAAAGAGACCTAAGCCTGATACTTTTACTCAGTACATTTAAAAACTGATTTATTTACCAAAAGCTGCCTAAAATATGTGGAGTTCAACTTGAAAGTGTTGGCTTGGCTAAAAGCCACCCTATTCTCTACTGAAGGCAGGAGTGCTATAGAAAGTAAATACCATCCTATTGTCTCCAGGTTTCTGCTAATCCCTTAGGAAAAAAAATAGGTAAATTAAAAAAAAAAATGTATTTGACAGTCACTTTCATGCCACGAAACAGAGTAACACTTGAGCTGCGCTAAGGATTAAAACATGTATTGCCAGGGACAGCTTAGAGCACAGTTACACAACCAAGGTAAGAATACAGTGAAGTGAGAGTATCATGCCTGCAGGATTCTCACAACCTGTTTAGTATTCTTTGCTTCCTGCATGACACCAAAGACATTTCCAAGTGGCCTTCAGCTATCACAACCCCTTGTTTATTAAAGGCCCGTGTTTTAAGCAGAATTTGGCACTGATTTCACTCGCTTCCTCCTTGTAGCTCTCACCTTTTCCCTCTGATTGTTACTCCCTGTGAAAAATGCGTATTTTATGATTGGCTTTTTGCAAATATTCAAATGAGTACTATATGTGTTATGTTAGAAATTTATGCTGTAATTTTCTTAAGTAGCGTGTTAAATATTGTTTTAGGTTATAATATAATGTCAAAATAGAAACTATGCTATGTAAGGTATTTTTTTAAAAGAGAGGAATGAGGCACTCCCACCGACACAGCAGCCACAGGACACCTAAGTGTTTCAGAGAAAAAGAATTTATTGCTCTCTTATCAGAAGAAACTTCTTCCCGCCTCACTCAGCCCTGAAGAGGATTAAGAAGAAGAAGGTGACACTGACCAGACAGAATCCTTTGTCTGAATGGAATTTATGCATCGTGTATGAGATGTATGAATATGCAACAGGATATTGTTTTTAAGGGTTAATCCTCTGTTAACGCTTATTTTGCCCAGAAAAAGGTACCGGGACCCGTCCATTACTCTTTTTTCAATTGTCTCATATTGTCCTATTCCTAATCCAAAATTTTATTACTCTAACTATATTTATTATTACTCTAACTATATTTATTATTACTCTAACTATATTTATTACTCTGACTACATCTATTACTCTAATAATATTACTATTTTTATAACCATTTCATTACTATTAAACTTCTAAAATTTTAAAAACAAGCGATTGGCGTTTTCCGCGCTCCAGAAAGAAACAGGAGGCTAATCCCTGCCTCTCCTCGGAGTGTGCTCATTCTTTAAACTCCTCGGTCCTCCCCTCCGTTCAGCCCTCGCTCGGCGGAGCTCACCCGCGCCGAGCCTGAGCCATCAGTGCCTTTGCTGCCGCTTTCTCATCTTCCCACGCTGCGGGCTGCTATTGCACTTCCCCGGCTGGCTCCACCTCTCCTCTTCCCACTCTCTTTCCTCTTTAGATTCACTTCAAGGCCAGCTTGCCTTCCTTGCTGCCGGGCTGGCACAGCTGGGAGTGTGGTAAAGCAGGGGGAGGGGAGCGGAGCGGGGAGCTTTTATTCAGCGACGCTTCCTTAACCAAGCAGCTGCTTTGAAGCCCCAAGGTCCAATTTCAACTGCTGAAGTTGCCGGTGATAAAAAAACCAGCTAAATATAACACTGCTTTCAAAAGGCAGGTTTGAGATGGGGGGCTGTTACAGCTCTCCAGCTGAAACACAATCAGAATCTGTAAATGCAGAATTTAGGTGTAATAGCCAGTAAACACTTGCTGGAGTGAATATTTGGACTCACAGAATGGCTTGGGCTGGAAGGGACCTTGGAGCTCATCTCATTCCATGGGCAGGGACATCTTCCACTGTTCCAGGTTGCTCCAAGCCCTGTCAAACCTGGAAAACTCCCAGGGATCCAGGGCCTGCCCACCCTCACAGGGAACAATTCTGTTGCTTCCATGATAGCAGCTAAATAGAAATGAAGGGGTCGAGGAAGGCAAATTTACATCAATGGTATGGAGACCTGGCAAAGGAAGCAGGAGCCACGAGCCTTGACAAACAAAACTGCCCTTCTCTGCATAAAAAAGAAATGTTCCATTGATCTTGGTAGTCTGTTTGCATGTGTAAAAGTTGCCCAGAGCAAAGCCTGAAAGGTGCTGGTAGGAAAGCTGTTAAGGGATAGGGCGAGTGACACAGAAAATCATACTAAAGACCAGATTCTGCTCTGCAAAGAAAGTTTGACTGCCATATCTGAGGCATCTACGAGATCACACCACCAGGTCACTAGAGCCAAAATAACCAACTGAGAAAAAAAAAAAAACAAAACAACCACCAAACAGGAATAACAAGTCTAAAAATAGCAATATTTAAGTTTACACTTTTGGACAATAGTACTTCCCACCCATTCATTTAGCCAGAACAAATTCTCACCCTCTCCAGTGTCTGAATCTGCAATTCCTCCTGGCCATTTATTCCTGTAGCACTCCTCTTCCCCTGCTGCCCTTTCCCTAGTTATTTCCTCATAAAACAAATGCATCTTGCCCCCCTACAACCCATCACTGCAATGGACACCACTCACAAAATCTATATTCAGTAGTTTCCACTTTCTCCCTCCCTTTCCCTGTACTTTTCTGATACAAGAAGTCCGTGCATGAAAATATTCTTAAACCATATCCCAGCTGCATTGGAAATAACACTTTTTACACATCTGGGTTTGGGTTTGTTTCTTTTTTTCCCCTGTTGTTATTCCTAATGATTACCATGACTGTAAATGAAAGGCACAATTTCATTCCTTTTCTGAAGAGACTGAAGTATTGGGTGGAGAGGCAGGGTCATCTCCCTCCCCATCCTAGAGAAGCTGCACCTGGAGGATTGCTGGTAAATGTGGGCTCCCTCTGTACAAGACATGGATTTACAGGAGAAAATCCAGCAAAGGCCCAAAAGAGGATGGAGGCACTGGAGCATCTTTCACATGAGGGCAGTTTGAGAGAGCAGGGACTGCTCAGCCTGGAGAAAAGGCTCAGGGATGATCCCATCAGTGTGCCCAGGTACCTGATGGGAGGGAATGAGCCACACACACGCACATGAAATTCCATCTGAGCAAAAGAAAACCCTTTTTGACCTTGAGGCTGGTCACACACTGGAACAGCAGAGAGGTTGTGGAATCTTCAGTTGTGGGGATATTCAGATCCCAACTGGACAGTCCTGGCCAGGCTGCTCTCAGTGACCCCACTGCAGCTGCAGGTTTGGGCTGGGTGATCCCTTCCAGCCCAAACAACATGAGTTCAAGGTGAGGATAGCAGAAATTAGCTAAAACCCATACAATGACACTGCCCACCAGTTCCAACCATGGCTCTGAGGTAGGACCAGGGCTGGAATCCAGTTCATGCAGGAAACAGTCCTGCAGCCTCCCTCATTCCCTGACCAGGGAACAGCTGGCAAGCTTCACCCAAACCCTCACCCAAGCCCTTTCTGGGACTTATGGGAATACCAATAACACGGAGTTTATCTTCTCCTCACTGGAGGGGAATGTTGATTATCTGCAGCTTTTGATGTGCATTTCTCAGAGCTCAGCTACATCCCTCCCCAAAGAAATGGATAAGTCAGCTTGTCTTGAGCAGCATCTGGATCAGCTTTGGACATGTGTGCGTGTGTGGGCAACACAGATGATGCTGCACTCTGGCTCAATTAATAAAAAACATGATTAAATGTCCAGAAAAGATGCTGGCCACCTCCACACCCTTGTCTGAAGAGTGAAGATTTTATGCATCTGCAGGACAAATCCTTTCTCACCCCTGTTTGTTTCCAAAAGCTGCCTGTGGCTGGCTCAGCACTCCAGCTAAGCAATAATGGATCTATGCCAGATGCCACAGCAAGTAAGCTCAGCACCTGACTTATCTGCAGCTTCCTTAATGCAGGGATCTGGCACTTCCAGGGGCTCTAGTTTTATTTCATGAGTCTTATCTTAGATGTCCTGACCGGTAGCTTTGACCACAGCTGCATTCTGACACAAGTCACTGCACACCTTGAGTCAGGAAAGCTCACTGAGCTCCTTTTTTGAAGCTGAACAGAGACAGCACAAAAATATCCCCTTTTACTCAGAGTTGAAATTAAGGCCTTTGTATGCAGTCACAAAGTGCAGTCGACTGACTCACAGTTGAAAGAAGAAATAAAACCAATTTGGTTTTAAATCACACTTTAAACCCACTTTTCCCCTAGGAAAGGTTTAAGAACAAAAATTGGATTAATAATACCTCAGAAAACCTCAAGGTAAACAAAAGCTTAATTATGAGGAACAGAAGAAAAGTGGGGTTAGCTGCTGCCAGATGCCTCCTTTCCTAGCGTGTGACTCAGCCCAAGGCCCGACAACACTGAACTGCCAACAAAGACAACTCCTCTTCACAACTCTTACATAAACACCATAAATCCAAATTATTAATTGCACCCGGGAGATAACACTGAGGTTTGTAAAGCATTGGAACAGGCTTCCCAGGACAGGGATGGAGTAACCATCCCGGGAACGGCTCAAAAACCACGTGCATGTGGCACTCGGGGACATGGGGTAGGGGTGAACACGGTGCCGGGTTGATGGCTGGACTTGATGATCTGAAAGATCTTTCCCAGCCTTCGGAATTCTGTGGTTCTGTGGCCATGAGGTGGAGCAGAGGAACCTGCACAGAAGTGCTCGTGCTTCTCATCTCTTCGCAATCTTCAGTTCACCCATCAAGAGCCCACAAGCACAGCTCAAAGCCCTTGAAGATGAGGTGGAATAAAAACACATCCCTTTCCAGGCAGAGGATGATGGATGGCTGTGGAGCAGCCCCAGCCAGAGGCTTGGCTTTACGTAAAGCTTCTGCAGGAAACCCTGGCAAGAGGGAAAGTAAGGGGAGTTCTGTCACAGCAAATCACAGAATCCCAGGCTGGGCTGGGCCTTAAAGTCCATCTCATTCCACTCCCTGCCATGGGCAGGGACACCTTCCACTAGCCCAGGTTGCTCCAAGCCCTGTCCAATCTTGAACACTTGAAGGGATGGGGAGTCCCCAGTTTTCTGGGCAACAGCAGAATGGGTGAAGTGTCAAGGGAATGCCCCAAGGCACGCATTATCCAGCAAGGACCAAGTTCAACCTCGAGTCTCAGACTCCCACTCAAATACTTCAGAGCTCCAGCAGTCCCCTTAGGGACAGGACAATGTCACCTTGCTGGGGAAGGCTGGAAGGACCACCTTTCCTCACACTGTGTGCAGCAGCCACTCTTACAGCCTTGGTATGCTGCTGAGTCTAGAAGTAGGAGAGCCAGCTTGTCTTCTGTTCTGCCCATTTCTGTGCAGAGCTTGAAGGATTTATTCTGCGCAATAATGATCACAACCACAGCCCTTACTTCTTTCTTGGCAGCTTTATTAAAACATTGCATTGCTTGATTAGGTTAAACCATTTCATGTCGAGATTTACACCAACCCTAAAATAAGTAATTTTGCTATGTATGACTCTTTCTTTACTGAGCTTGGGGGAAATGCTCCCTAACCTCTGAACAAACCTGCAGTAAAGAGCTGAGTGCTCACAGCCTCTGAAAAACAGAAGCTTGGCACCTCCAAGAGATGGCTCTATCTAGAGGTCTGGAAAAGCCATGTCATAACAGATTTACTTCTGAAAAGATCATCTGACAAACACTGACAGCTTCTCAGCTTGGCTGTCCCACTCAGCCCTGCTCTGCTCATTCCTGCCCACCTCCACTTCAGGCAGCAGGAAGAACAGGACGATACCACAGCCCCACTCTACATTCTTGCCTCAAAGGCATCCCAGCCACAGAAATCCAAATCCAACCACGTTTTCGGCTGCAGCATGACCATGGAATTCTCGGCTAGACAAACTTAAGCCTAGCTCCTGAGGCAAGTGCTGATGGGACATTCCAGGTGCCCAGAAGTCAAGCACTGCCAGCTGGCACTTGGCTCTTCTCTGCATCAAAGGGACCAGCAAAGTGAAACGCTGATGGCCAAGGCAAAGACAACTTGTTATTGGAACTTGTTGGATGATTGCACTGCCAGTCCCTTGAGTTCCCATGTGATTATTTTACAAGCTATAACACCCAGGCAGCAATAATTCCCTGAAAACAAACAGAGAGGCCTAGACTCAGCATGAGGAAATGACTTGTTTTCTTAGGCAGTTTTTAAAGGTACAGTCCACCTCCTGCAGGGATCTTTTCTCCGCCCCCCTCATTGTGCACAGCTCCCAGCAGTTCTGAAGCTCAAGCTGTACTTGTGGATATCTCTGCTCAAGATGTTTCAGGATACTTTACACTGGCAAGACTTTGCTCCTGCCACAAACACGGAAACAAAGCTTTGAAGTTACAGTTGAAAGGCACAGTTTAAACACACACCTAGAGTTTTACTGAGCCAAGAACCTTCCAATAAGGAAAGAAATAACCACAAATATTAGTTAGTGATTAACTTATTCAGGAGACAAAGGAACCTTGTTTGTGTGTGGAGTATCCTCCAGAGCAAGGAACATAATGAGATCATGTTGGTCCATTCTGACTGCAGAAGTCCATCAGAATTCACACAAACGAGGCTGAAGCACCTCTCACCATCATTTCTAAGTTGCAAAGCGATGGATGATTATTCAACTTACTTTCAGAAATAGGAAGTCCACCATGACACCTATGTCCAACTCTTTCCCTCAGTGCACTGATTAAATAGCTGAAAGTTGTTTGCAGCAGGTGTTTTATCATTTCAGCAATGCCATACAGCACACAGAGAGGTGGAACAGCTGGAGGATCACAGGAGAAGGAAATCACAGCTCCTGGTGGCCAATTTCCTCAGGTTCCAACGCTGCAGGAGATGCAGTACCTCTCCCAGGAGTGCATTCCTGAGGAAAGCAGGCAAAAACAAACCACAGACTTCAATAAAACAGCCTAAAACCCCTACAAGGCATTCTGTAATCTTACAGCAGTCAGGCTTAGAGCAGGATGTGTACCTGCCTTCCTGCCTGCACATTTAAGGCAGAATCAGAAACATTAAAGCATCTCCTGGCAGGGTCAGTGGCTCATGACAAAACCCTGCAGCACAGAGAATCACAGGGAGCCTGGCACGGGGCCAAGGGGGCCTCCAGCAGCATCCCAGGGCAGCAGGCACACAAAGCCCATCCTGGGAGTCTTATGTAGCACAGGAGGCAAGGCAAGACTCTGGGAAACCAGATCTAGGTTGAGGACTTACAGCTTCCCTGCTTCTCTTCTTATCCCTACCCAAATTACAGCTCCTCACTGCATTTCAGCCTCATTTACAGCCTTGTGAGGAATGGGGCACAGCTGGGGCAGAGCCTGTGCCCTCACAGCTGCCTTCACCCAAACAGCTGCACCTGAAGGAGCTCTCCGGTAGCACAAAGAGCCATCACATCACCATGGCTCCAGCAGGGAAGTGCTGAGAGATGAGGGGAGACTGATAAACAGAGCAGCCACCACAACCATGGCAAGGGGATCTAGGGCAACTTTGGGTGAGTTTTTTTTGTTGGAGCCTCTACTCCTCAGCTGTAGAACAGCCTGGCAGCAGTTCAGGGCCTGAGGAAATGGCTGGAGCCGTGCCAGGGAAGGCTCAGGCTGGGCACCAGGGAAGGGTTCTTCCTCCAGAGGGTGCTGAGCACTGCCCAGGCTCCCCAGGGAATGGGCACAGCCCCAGGCAGACAGAGCTCCAGGAGCGTTTGGACAATGCTCCAGGGACACCCAGGGTGGGATTGTTGGGGCGTCTGTGCAGGGCCAGGGGTCAGGTTCCATGACCCCTGTGGGTCCCTTCCAGCTCAGCATTTTCTGTGATTCTATGATTTCTTCATGTTTTAGCTCTGTGAGCACAACACTGATCAGTGCTCAGCAGCCAAATTCCATCACATGAATAGAGAATTCTGCCTTTCAGATGTACTCTGCTCTTGACAACAACCTCCCATCTTAAGTTTTTGATAGCTTGGATTCCAAGAAGAGCTCATGAGGAGCTATCTTTGGGATTACACTGAGCTATGATACTAACTTTTATTTATTAGATTCCCAATGAGCAGCCCTTCTGCAAGTTTCTTTTTATAGTTGATCAAATTAAACATGTATGACCTGTCATCCTGTAGTCAGTCTCAGTGTTATCTCCTCGCTGAGAAACACAATGGAGAACAACAACATTCTCTCTTCCACGGCCAAATAATTCTTAATCACCTCAGCCACAGAACCCCTATTGGTAATCTGTCCTCTGGGCCCTCCTTGTTCTTAAAGCAGAGGCTGCCAGAGAATTCAATTAATGTGTCCCCTAAGGATAACACATTCAATCACAATAAGTGAGGAAAAGCATGCTCAGATGGAAAAGAAACTCCAGCTCCAAACTTCTGTGTCCCAGTGGGCAGAACACCATTAGTCTCATGAAGTAAGGAAGGGCTTTGGGTTTCTGCTTTGGCAACAAAAAGCTTTGCTGCTACTGAATTTCCCCCCTTTTAGGATGATCTGCCATCTTAATCCATGGAAGCCCAAAGGAGTTCTCGGGGGTCAAACCTTCAGAAGATCAGTGTTGGGCCTGTTGTGCTGATTTGGTTTTCCCCATCTGTTGAAGAATATGTAAATCCTATATGCCACCACTTCCATTGCTCAGGTGCCTAAAACATTATCCAGTTAGCAGAGCAAAAAGCATGGATTAAATCCCAACCCTTTTTGAAGGGCAGAATTCTCAAAGGAAAGCCATATTCTGTCTAAGGCTTTGCCTAGCTGGAACTTCCTGCTGTAGTTTGTATCACTGAGTCACAGAATCACAGAATAGCCTGAGCTGGAGGGGACCCATGAGGATCATTGATTCCAACATCTGGCCCTGCACAGGACACCCCACAATCCCACCCTATGCGTCCCTGAGAGCATTGTCCAAATGCTCCTTGGGTTCTGACATGCTTGGGACCATGACCACTGCCTGACCATCAGGCCAGAACATCATCTGGGGAAAGAACTTTTTCCTAAAATCCTGCCTAAACCTGCCCTGACACGGCTCCAGCCACTTAGCTCAGCTTCCTTACATCATCTTCAAACAGAATATTGTGTCCCAGTCACACGGACCTTGAACAAAACCAACCATTGTCTTGCTCGAGCAGGGTAAAGTGTGAAGAATTTCAAGCTCCTTACACATGGCCAAAACTGGTCCAAACCAACTCAAGCACAGAACAAACCTGCAGCTCTTAGTGGATTTGCTCTCCATGTCACGGATGTCATGGTTTGGAACTCTATGATCTTTAAGGTCCCTTCCAGCCCATACCATTCCATGATTCTCTGATCAATTTGTTTCCACTGGACCTGGAGGCATTCTGCAACTCCAAAGGATGAAAGCTTCAAAAACATAGATTTAAAATAAATTTTCCACACATCCTGTCCCACCAACCTAAAATATGCAGGCGCTGGGTAGAAACCCAGCTTCCCAAACCATCCTGTTGTCAGCAGCTTCAATGCTGCATAAACATACCCAGGGACAACTGCTGAGTCACAGCAGCAGCACGAGATTATCCAAGGTTTGAAAAATCTGGATTTCAGAACAGAAACCGCTGTGTTGCTGTCAGTTAGCAGTGAAACAAAACGCAGCATTGAGGGGGGAGGAAAAAAAGAAAACAAAGCCAAACTGTTGGCTATGTTGGGTAACTTTTCCAGTCTTCTCAGCTTATGATAGTGGCAGATGGCCCAGTCTGTAAATTAGCAGTTACCAGATGGGCCCCCTAAGTAGCTTTACTGCAGTAAATTGATTTGTTCGTGGATTTGGTATTAAAATGTCCTTCACTGTCTGGGTAGCGTTTGGCCACAGAGCTGCAAATTCCTCTTGATTGCAGGGAAGGCCAAAACCCCAAACATGCCTGTTGGGAAGCTCCTTCCACGTGTGGTGGTTACTGGTGAGTCGCAGTCAGCAGCCAGGTAGGCATGCTGGAGGTACTTGGCTCTTCCAGAGCAGACTCAGGAGACTGATGATCCCTTCAAACTCACGGTATTCCATGACTCTATCCTTTAGTTCTGGTCATGGATGATAAATACAGACAACTTTGCAGTGAGGAGCTGGGAAAGGACACCCTGACCTAGGGAAATATCTGTTGGGTTGACACAGCTATTTCAGGACACAGTTCTCATTGTGGGAAGGAATACAGATACTTGAGTGCCATCCATCTGTCTCTCTCCTTCCTCCCACTATACCCTTTGCCTCTCCTCCAGCCATTTTCACAGAACCACAGAATTCCTCTGGAAATCATCCAGTCCAACCCCTTGGTTCACCTAGAGCTGGTGACACAGGAGTGCATCCAGGTGGGTTTGGGAGGCCTCCAGAGAGGGAGACTCCACAGCCTCCCTGGGCAGCTGTTCCAGTGCTCTGCCACCCTCAGTGAGCAGAGGCTCTTCCTCATGTTGAGGTGGAACTTCCTGTGGTTTAGTTTATGGCCATTGCTCTTGTCCTGCCGCTGAAAAGAGTCTGGCACCGCCCTCCTGGCAGCCCCCATGGAGAGATTTGTATGGATTGATGACACCCACTCTCAGTCTTCTCCAGACTAAACAGGCCCAGCTCGTGAAGTTTCTCCTCATCAGAGAGGTGCTCAAGACCCCTCATCATCATTGCGGCCTCTGCTGAACCCTCTCCAGCAGCTCCTTGTCTTTCCTGAACTGTGGAGACCAGATCTGAACCCAAAACTCCTCAAGTGGCCTCAACAGTTCTGCTGGAGGTGCTGATGAGCCACATGTGCAGATTTTGGCCCTTCTCTGTCTCTTTTGCTGCTCAGCTGTGCAGTGAGTTCCCTGTAGCAGTACATGCTGCCTTGTGATCCGGGGTGAACTTTGGGTGCTGAAAGGCACCTTTATTTTGTACTAGTAACCAGAATTTCTACTCCTCTGTCAGTATCTCAAAGAGGATGGAATTACTGGAAAGAAAAGAAGGTCAATATGTGATTTTCCTCCATTTCATGGCAGAGGCTGATAGCCAACATTCTCTAGCTTTGGTTGTTATCCTTCCAGAGCTCTGCTCAAGTAAGAGGAAATTGTCTCAGCAGTAGTGAGCCGGAAGCTAGAGACTGACATTTATTGAAGTGAAATACTCCACATTCCTTGGATTTCTTAATAAACCCACAAGTGTTTCCATCTTCCTAGAGCTTCTTTGGCATGTCCTGGCATGATATCCCCTAAGACTCGGTCCCAAAAGCCTTTGCATACATTTTAGTTTGTGTCAAAGGCTGGAAACCATGACTTAATGCTCCCAGTGGTCCTCCGCGGCTGCAAGGCCTATCAAGCCACCAGGGAAGAGTGACAAACAAAAAGAAATTACTCAGATTTCTGCAAGAGTACTATCACATGATGGTTTATAGTTCTAATATCTGGATATTAGATATATAGCTGGCAAAACAAACCAATGAGTTTTCCTCCTCAAGGCTGGAGAATTAAAGCATTTGTCAGCCTGAAAGCTCGTATTTCCTCAAGTTATGCTGCTGACAACCAAACAAATGGGCCATGGAGCATTGTTCCATCTCCCTTTTATCCCTCCATGTCCACTTCTCCCATTGCTTCAAAAGAACTCCAAGTTAGATCTCCTACCAGAGGAATAAGTACATACTATTGTTCCTAATTATTATTAACTTGACTAAAACATCTTCACATGCCCACTTGGTCCTTAATCCAACACTAAATGATCCAAACCTAATCCTGAAAATGGAAAGAGCACCAATGGCTGGACACCAATGGCTGTGATTAAGATATTTTCTGCCTTAGTACTTAGTGAATGCATCCAGCATTGGGACAGGCAGCACCCACACCCAAACTGCTGTGCTACAAACCATTACTGCTGAACTTTGTGTTCTTCTGCTGGAAAAGAAGCAACGAGGCCATTTCTAAACCAAGTTTTTGCAGGGGAATGTGTGATTTAAAGGGCTTTGCGCTCCAGCTGATGAGACTGTTCAAATTCAGCGAGCTCTAACTATTACACACAAGCTAACACACAACTATGATTCCCCAAAAGAGCCTAGTTTACTGCAATATCAGTCCAAGGAACCCATGGGGTGCAAAGCCTGCTGCATTGAGAGCTGGAGAAAGTAAACCCTGGGCTCAAGGGAGTGCTGGGAATGACAAGCAGCTCTCTCCCTCTTCTCCTTCAGCACTTCACCCAGTGTCTGGATATCTGGCACGTCACATTTTCCCCAGAGAACTACTTGTTTTCTTTACTATCCCACCAAGCAGCATCCTACCCTGAGAACTAAGGCAGATATTCCTACTGGAATGCAAAACAATCTGGCATTTTTCAGGATAAGGTTTATTGTTGGAGCTTCATTTCCTGTTGGTCATTCTTCCTTTTCCAACTCTCCTCCACTGAACCTCAGTTTGTCTTCAGATTTTACCCATGACCTGGGCTGACCTGCCTTTTAACCTCTGTCTCTCAAGCTGCTTGATAGTCTCGTCCTCCTGTTCACAAAACTCGTGTCTCTTGGCAGTGAAGCACAGAAATTTGCATTTAGCAAGTTAAATAGGAGCACAGAAGTCCATGTTCCAGGAAACCTGTCTCTGCTGCTTGGGGCCCTGTCCCCATCCCCATACAGATGAGACTGCCTGCACTGCTCCTCCAGCTGCACCTCAGCTCTCTGCTGCCTTCCAGACCACCAGTGTCTTTATCATGGAAGCCTGAACTGATTTTTCTAGATACTTTTGCCAGTCAAGTGGCTTATTTGTGTGCTTTTATCTCCCTGCCCTGGAGCTGAGCTGAGGAGGGCCCATGTTCAGTGAGGGGACATGTTCCAGTCCCTCCTCATTGAAATAAAGTTCTGTTTAGCAATAAATAACTGATATTGAGGTGAAAATAATCAATTACTGTTCAAAAAGGGAAGGCTACCATTTAGAACTGATCTGCTCACTGCAGTGTATGTTCTCCCACCTCACTACTAGCAATTGCTTTTTGTTTCCTCCCTCTTCCCAGGCACCAAAATCCGAGTATGCCCTTTCCAGCTGTTTTCAGTTACTAATTTCTTCCAGTTCAAGTCCTTCCTGAGGACACTGAAGCAAAAACCTACTGATAAGTTTGCAGTCCTGAGCACTTGGCTTCTTCTCTTTTCGGTGTCTTCCCTTCATTTCACTTTTTTAGTGGCTTCACCCTTGCACCTCCCATTCCTGGAGCATGTTTGAGATTGTGGCTTGCCTGTCTGGAGAGCAAGGACAGCACATTTATCCTCCTGTTCCCTGTTTTGTTCTTGGCAAAATCCTTTCTCTCTGCATACTGCACCATACAGTACTGTGGGACTTTAGTCCTGAGAAGTATTTTCACTGCAAATCCACAAAGGCAATTCCTTACACACATTCCCAGGATGCACAGACTCACATTGGAAAGCTGTATTTCACCTTGCACTTTGAAGTGTGAGCACCAAAAGGTACACAGGGAAAAGCTGTCTTCCTCACCCTCGTCCTCCTGCAGTGGCTATGAAGAATTGAAAAGCAGGCTTCAGCTTTTGCCAGGCTTTGTGCATTTTCTTCCTTTATCCCTCTCATTGCCAGGCAGGTCAAACAGCTGGGCAGCTGCTGGGCTGTTATTTGTGCCAGGAGTGAGGGCTGTACAGACTCAGGCACTTCATACACTTGACTGATAAGGTGCATCACCAGAGCAGGTTACACAAGCACGCCTCGAAAGCCGCATATTGTGCACAGCTGGGAGACGAGATAAAAATAGCTGAACACTGGGCCTAGGAACTGGATCAGTAGGGTCACCCTAACCTGAATTGTTCATGGCTCAGCAGCTTCTCTGAGGCCCATCCAGAGAGCCTGGGCTGTTACAAAGCCCTTGTGTGACGCAGCAGCAGCCAGCCGTACTGTGAGTGCACTGAGAGCCTCTCTGCAGCGCAGAACACGATGGTCAGAAAGGTCACTGTAGAACCACAGAAGGCTTTGGGTTGGAAAGGACCTCAAAGCTCATCTCATCCCACCCCTGCCATAGGCAGGGACACCTTCCACTATCCCAGGCTGCGCCACGCCCCATCCTGCCTGGCCTTGGGCACTGCCAGACACCAGACAGCCACAGCTTCTCTGGGCAACTTTACCTCCTGTCTGTTTTTACAGGTATTTTATGCAATCTGAGCTGACAATAAAAGCCTTTTCTCCTCTTCTCAGGCCACCAGCTCAAATGACTTCAAGCTTGGGACAAACATTTTTATTTCTCATACTTACTGGAATCACAGAATCATTTAGGTTGGAAAAGACCTCCAAGATCACTGAATCCAACCTGTGACTGATCCCCACCCTGTCACCCAGACCAGAGCACTGAGTGCCACATCCAGGCCTTCCCTGGACACCTCCAGGGATGGGCACTGCACACTGCCCTGGGCAGCCCCTGCCAAGGCCTGACCACCCTCTCTGTGAAGAAATTTCTCTTGATGTCCAACCTGAATACAACCTGAGGCCGCTCTCTCTCCTCCTCTCCTCCTGTCCCTGTTCCCTGGGAAGAGAGCCCAACCTCCCCCCGGCTGTCCCCTCCTGTCAGGAGTTGTGCAGAGCCAGAAGGTCCCCCCTGAGCTCCTTTTCTCCAGGCTTCCTGTCCTCCTGGCTGAAGCCAGCAATGCCTGGGAGGCTGGAAGCTCGCCAGCCACAGGCAGTCACTCTGCACACCATGTCCCAGCTTTTGGCACAGCTTTGTCCTGCATGGCATCAGTGTCACTTGCACTAGTGAGAACGCTGGAGCTTATGCAAATTATCCCCAAGCTAATGCAGAATTGATCCCATTTAAGTATTCATCAACTCATAGTATTTAGGAGTACAACAACAACAACAAAAAAAGTAAAATAACTTAGTCTTTTTCTTGCACAGCCTACAAAGTGCTTGATTCTTTTCTCTTAATGGCAAAAAATGAGTAAATGTAAATCAGTGCATTTCATCTCCGTGGAGGGAAGGGACAAAACATAAGTTATGGAAGCTATTATGAAGTTTGTAGTGTACTAAGAACTCCAGCTAAATAGCTCAACTGTTCAGAGTTACATTTCAGCCCATTGTAGTGCACTTTTTTCCCCCTTTTTTTTAAATTTTTTTTTTTTTTTATTAACAGTAAAGCAATCAAGGCTTGAATAAAGCCTGGTCCGACACTGAACTGATTCCCAGAGCCAAAGGACTGACTTCACTCCTAGGTCAGGCACAGATTTGGCTCTGTGCTGTGACAGGGCACTGGGAGCTGTGCAGATGTTTAAGCACTCTCCACCAGTGATATAGACACACCAGAGTGAAAAGAGGACTTTCCAGGGAAAAGAAATAAAAGCTGCTGTGGAAGGACAAGGAAAGAGCAAGGACAAGCCCACACAGAGAGGTGGTGGTCATGAATCATCCTATAAGCAGAACAGAGTATGGTTCTGTCATGTTGGAAAACTGATTCTTGTTACATTTTCCAGCTGCAGATCACTTGGAGACCTTTGAGTACAGAAGCCTTAGTCATTCAGCTTTGCACTTCAAAGCTCTTTACTGATAATTGAGAAACACTTACTTAAAACTCTGATTCTATTCACCAAAGTGACATTTGCATGTCAGCTTTCCCTTAGGAGAATGAAGTTTTCCACAGTGGCCTTCCCTCAGACTGCAAATCTCCAACTAGAAGTTGAAATGTTGAGTTGAGAGTGGAGTAAGTGCTGATCCTTGGCCATGAACACATGGCAAATCCTGTTCAGAGTTAGGAAAAAGGGTTTGCATTACATTTAGTTACAAGCTTCCCATTTTTTCCAAGGGCCAGCTCAGCCAGACAGGGCAAAGCTGCACAGCCAGGATTACAGAGGGGCACTAAAGGTTTACTCTGCTAAGTCCAAGTAGGGTAAACTTATTACACCAACTCACAGGTTCCAGAAAAAAAGTGCTGCAAAACTCCCACTGGCTTCAGCCAGCAACCTCTGTCACAGAGGCAGAGGAGGGCTCTTGACTCTGATGATTTGGCTGGAATCAAACAAGGAGACTTTAGTTAGTGACTGGTTTTATTGGCACCCATTAATCAGTTTTTATTCACATTTATTCACTGTAACTTCTGTGCATGCTTAGATTGGAACCCTGACTCCATCCCCTTCCAGCAGAAAATATTCTTTCAATGCTGTTTTCTTACAGCCTAGAAATAGTTAGGAGCCAATTTTATTGGGTTGCCCTTATCACCTGAAGTGCTACTTTGGCTCCTGGAGAGCCCAGCTAAGCAAACAATTACTTCTCTCCCTCAGAATATTGGGGCAGGCTTCAGGCAGTGCTCTGTTGCAGCACACACCATCTTCTTCCATAGCATTTGAAAGCTGAACAACTTCTGCAGGGAAAAAAGGGACAAACATCTGACTGAGCTTCCAGTTCCAACCAAAAAAAAAGGAGCAAAAGCACACACAAATGTGGAATCATAGAGAAGAATCAAAAAGAAGCATCAAAAGCAGCATGGGCAGCAGGGGAGGGGCAGCTTCTGCCTCTCTGCCCTGCTCAGCCCCTCTGCAGGGCTGCCTCAAGCCCTGGGGTGCCAGCACAGGGAGGATGTGGAGCTGCTGGAGCCAGGCCAGAGGAGACCACAAAGAAGATGAGAAAGATGGAGCAGCTCTGCTGTGAGAAAGGTTGGGAGAATTGGGATTGTTCAGCTCGGAGAAGAAAAGCTTCAGGGTGACTTAATTGTGGCCTTCCAGTGCCTGACGGGAGCTCCAAGCAAGATGGAGAGGGATTATTTACAAGGGCCTGGAGCACCAGGACAAGGGGAAATTGCTTCACATTGACAGAGGGCAGGGATGGATGGGATATTGGGAAGGAATTCTTCCCTGTGAGGGTGGGGAGGCCTTGTCAGGGGTTGCCCAGAGAAGCTGTGGCTGCCCCTGGATCCCTGGAATTTTTCCAGGTTAAACAGAGCCTGGAGCAGCCTGGGCTAGTGGAAGGTGTCCCTGACCATGCTGGGGTTTAGAATGAGATAGGCTTTAAGGTCCCTTCCAGCCCAACCCATTCTGTGATTCTAGGACTTCCAGAGGCACAGGATTGTCTGTTATAGCAAACATTACTCAGGGTCATACAAAGCCAACAAGTTACCCAAGCTGCCAGGCTTTTATCAGCAGATTTTTCATCCCTGCTGGGTACTGGTTACAAACCATCAGCTGTCAGTGCAAGCCTGCTCCCTTAGATTGACTGATAACCAAGCAGTTGCCCTTCAGCCATGTCGATATTCCTCTGCTGACAAGCAGCAGCAGGCAAGGGAGGAGCACTTGACATCTGTGCCCTGACTCCTCCTGCTTTGCACAACTCCTCCTGCTTTGCATGAAGTGGTGCAGCACCCTGGGAGCTCTGACAGGACGGGTCTCAGAACGTGCTCTACATCCACTCAAAGCTTGAACTTCTCAGGGCAAATAATGCTAACACTGGAGGTTACCCTGAGATGTTTCTCCCCCTGCAGAAGACAGCTAAAGTATGGATTTATATTTAGTCACACTCTGTTTTTCATTAAAACCCAAACGAGTCTTAGTTTTCTTCTGTCAGATGGAGTAAGAAATACTCCCTGCTTTTTCCAGGCAAATAGTCATGCTGCCAGATTTAAGCTTTTCTTAATCTTCTCTGGGAATGAATTATACTGAGGAACCACTTGAACTCCTCTGAAACTACAATTTCCTTGAGTGGCAAGCAGCCCAATTCTATAAAAAGTATCAGTATAAAGACAAATGTATTTGATGAAGGCTCCTGCTGATGTCAACATGAGACACCAGCAAGGATGATGGGTAAAAACCTGCCTGTGCAAAAGAAATGAAGCCAGTTCTGTGTGGGATGAGTGTAAAAAACCATGAAATGCTGCCAGCTCCTGAGTGCTGTTTGCATCAGTTTGGTTTTCCACATAAGGCATTGACATGCTTCATTTCCAAGTGATTTATAGCAGCATTGAAAATTCTTTCACTGCTTTGTTTTGTTTGGAGCTTTTCATTATCAGGGTTGGCACAACATGCTTTTTGGGGCTGACAGACATCTCCCTGCATTTAGGAGCTGGAGATGTTTGGGAACACCTGGTAGCAAGTTTCCTTTAGTCTTGAGAGAAAGAAGAACCATTGGGAGTGATATTAAGTAGACAAATGAAGCTTTGGAGCTTTATTTCTCAGGCTGACCATCAGAGCATGTTCTGTCCGGAGTCAGGGAGCCATCAGGGCAGGAATCACACCAGGTCCTGCCTGTGACAAGGGCTGCTGGTGGCAGGCTGTGCTTCCAGCTGCCCTTTCAACTGGAAAATCATCTGCAGCTCCAGCTCCCCCCTCTGTAACATCAGACTGATGGTCTGTTCATGCTCACACACACTGAAGGTAGCACATAGTCTTCAGTCTGCATCAAACCCCAAAGAAATCTGATAAAAAATGGATGCTTTACAGCCCAGAAGTCTGGGGTTTCAGACTTTGGTCAACATTCCAGTGAATCCCATTGCAAATGGAGATAGCTCAGGTTCCTGAACCACATTGTGAGAGGTTTGCTGGTATAAAACTCAGGCACTGCAGGGCAGGGTTTAGCTGAACTGCTGTGGTTTCATGAATCATGGTGTTGCCTCATCAACCAAGAAGTCAAGCCAGCCTCAGCTTCCCAAAAGGTTGCTAAAATGCTGTTTAGCATTTTTAATAAAGGCAAAATACACCCTCAAGGGCCCTGAGCAACCATTGTCACACCCAGTGACAATAAAGGAGTAACATTAGAGAGTTTTTGGTAAAGGAACTCAACTAATGTCTTTAGCCACAGCAGAGAGAGGCTGCTGGGAGCTGGATTTGATGGGAGCCTGGTATTGGAATTGTCAGTGATTCTGCAACTGCTAAGGCAGCCTAAGCACTGAGCGATAAACTCTGTGAACTGCATCAGCATTTACAGCTCCCTGGATGAGAGGGAAAAGGGCACACAGTAAATCACCCATATTTTGACAGTAATGAATGATGCAAGGACATCTTAAACCCTGTAAGTCCAATGTGTTTCTTCACTCCAGCTTCAGGTAGAAGTTTTGTTCCTGAGGGTGCCAGTGCATTTAAAGCCAGTCTCATTTGTAACCCTCTTGGCATGACCTCCAGTGACCATCAAGTAGAAATGGTGATGTTGCATCCTGTGAAGAGACCAAATAACTTCTACTATTCAATAAAACAACAATTAATATTACTCAAAATGAAAGCTCGGCGTTTTTTCATATACTGGCACTGAAAGCTGCTCTAGAAGGGCAGCATGTCACAGAGCCAGTGCTTGTTCTTGAGGCCTTTGTCAGAGTCAAACTCCACAGAGTAACCTAAAACCAGCCTTCAGCAGGCACAGACCTACATAGACACATACAAGCAGGGTGCTAAAACCAGAATTCAGATGAAGGAGTCAAGTTTTGCTTATTCACAAACGCTGCCCAGGCTCGATCCTTCCTTTTCCTCATGTCTCACTGTGCCTGCTCTCTCCCCCTGTGCCATTCCCTGAAGGGCATCACCAGCCTCAGAACAGCAGAAACTCTCACATCATCTGAGCTCTCACATCACTCGTGGCTGCGTGGGAGCATTCCAGCAGCAGCAAGGCAGCCACGTCCGCACCAAGAGCTCTGACTGTGGGAAGGAACTCCAGAGGATTCTTCACCCACAGCTTTGTGCACAGAGATCCCTGCTACAGCAGCCCAGAGATTCACGTCCCAGCCCCTGGCAGTGGCAGGAAGCAGGGAGGCTCTGCATGGCCATAAACCAAATAAAATCCATCTGGGCATGAGTTCATATTTATTAGCATTTCCAGTGCACAGTGCTGCTTTAATTCCCCGATGGCTCCCAGGCTGCTGCATCTCACTGATGCATAAGCAGCCTTTCTGCTGCTATTATAAAACAAATTACCTCATGCATGAGTGGCCTTAATATCAGTTCACGCTCCAAGCTGTTCTCCTGTGCTGACATATGTACCCCCTGTTCACCCCGTGCTGCTGAAGGCAGATTGGCTTCCGAAACCACCCATCAGACAGAACGGGAAATGGATGATAAAACACTGTGTACAGCATTAGCTCCAGTGCATTCCCCATATTCTGCTCCCTTTGCTGTGGTTTGCTGCTCCGTGTAAAAGGGGTTGCTGGGTGAGCAATAGGGTTTCAACCCCTCCCTTTCTCCTTTGCCATCCCAGCCTCACATGGCAGGTGTTTCTCTGCCTGTCACGGCTGCAGAGCTCTCTCCCCATTAAGGCAGTGGTATCTGCAGTGATAAATTTTGACCTGAGCAGCACTGGACACCTCAAAGAGTAAATAACCATGTCGTGGAAGCACCAGTCACTGAAATGAGACTATTATAAATAGAAATATTCCCCATAAGCGGCTTGTGACTAAGCTCACTTTTGAGCTAATAACTTCCCATGGAGATGAACTCTGCAGGAAAGCTCACAGAGCTATAAATACTCAGAATTCATTAACAGATCTTTTTAGTTGCAAACATTCTTTTCCGGCTGAGCATCATGACACTGGTGCTCCCAACCCATTCTCCTTTCAAAAGCTGCAATTGTTTAACCCCCAGATCCGGCTACTCTCAGAAATCCACAGGAAGAAAACATTGGGGCACTTCTGAATATTAAGACCTTATTCCAGCACCAAAGAAGGAAGATAAAAAAGAAAAATATGACAAGGAACAGATGCTATATCATGAACAAGTCTGGAGTTTTGTACTCTCTGTAAGTTTTAACATTTTGCTAATCTTTGAAGGAAAAAAATGTATTTTAAGGGCCTGTGCTTGTGTTCCATAGGTTCTGAGGTAATGAGAATCACGGATTTGTACTCAATTTCAGTACTTACTGCCTGCCCAGCTGCATTTCCCAGCACTGCTCTGATGAGGAGCACGAACGCTGACCACCCGGGGTCACTGGAGCGGCAGACCCTACATGGAGAGGCTTTTGTTTCTGGGTGGCTGCCCAGCCCCAGTCAGGGCTGCGCATCAACGCTGGACTTCTGGAAAGGCACTTGTGAATTGCAGCATTATTTGCATCCAAATAGTCTCTCAGGTGCAGATGTTCTCTTGCAGTGATGCTCCCTAGAGCGAGAGTTCAGCTTATGCTAGGCCAGCTTAAATCCTTTTACCTTCATTACATATACACAACCCTCAAGAGCCTGAGATTTATTTTCTTATGTTGCAAGCTAAAAGCAGAGCAGGCCAGTATCTTTTTGCCTGGCTGTCTAACCACTGTTTGAAGTCACAGAGCAGGACTTTTTCGTTCCTGCTTTTTTCTTTCATTCACTTACTGAAGGCTGGCACTGAGACCCAGCCCTGCTGCTCCTGTTGCCATGTAGGTGTTTGGCAACAGCCTCCACGCAGGGATTGTGGTACAATATTAATGAGCTCTTTATCACTGAACTGATAAATCAGGAGCTTTATGGATGCTTGACAGCAGAGCAAATCCATGGAATTCCAAAATCCCAGAATGGTTTGGGAAAGGCCCTTAAAGCCCTAATTTCCCCTGCCAGGGGCAGGGATACCTTCCACTAGACCAGGTTGCTCCAAATCCTGCTCTTGCTTCAGCCTCTAAGACTAACTCTGGTACAAAAGGAGGGCAGGAGTTCAGCTATGCAAGCCAAACTCTACAGGAGTCTCATGGCATCCTAGTATTTGCCCTTTTGTTGCACAGCAAAATGTTTTCTACAGCTGTCTGCTCCCGACAAGACCAGCAGCTGTGGCTTGGCCATTTTCTCAGCTCAGGGAAACAACCTCGACTCTGTCTTGTCCCAGACTCTGCTCCTAGTCAGCTGGGCTTTTTCCAGCCAGCTCCATTTCTGGCTTCTAAATTTTAGCCCAGAAAGGCCAGTGCCCCAGAATTTTAACTTGATCACTTCAGTTTGATCAGGCAGCGTGCTGGCACCTAAAGATAAGGACAAACCTCCAGATATCAGGCTGATTTTCAGGCATCTTCACTCCAGTTAAACAGGACACTGTGCTGTAACAGGATCTTTTAAATGTAAATGCATCAGCCAGTCCCAAGGCTGGCAACCAGGAGCATCCTGGACTGCTGCAGGAAGGTAAATCACAGCGAGGAGAGTGAGCAGCATGCTCCAAGCTGCTGCTTTCTTGAGCTATTACTCACCAAGGAAAGAGCATAATTATTTTTCCATGCTTTCATGAAGTGAAGAGAGGATTCTTCAGCCTTATCTAATGGCTCATGCCTGCAGTGAGCTCAAACACAGGGACTACGAGGCCTCTGTTCCCTGTGAGACCTTTTCCTTTCCTACAGGCAAGTTATTTTAGGACTGTAGGTGTTGAGTGATGCCCATGTTTGCCTGTCACTGTGTATGTGAGCACAACAGTGAACTCACCAGGAAGCACTTACCCTGTACTCTAACTTTGCTTTGCAGAGGACTATCTACTCATTTAATTTCCATTTTTAATTTAATTTCAAACTCCTGGCATTGTTTGCACTGCCGTGCCACTGCCCAGGCTTGCGGCACTGTGCACAGGGCAGGTACCTTGGCAGATGTGTTGCTGCAATCGGCCACAGCTTCTCCTCCAGCCTCTAACTTGCCCTATCATCTTTGAATTCAACCAGCTTTTCCTCCTCCTGGAAAGTAAAAAAAAAAGGTGTGTGAAAACAATCTGCTGTTGGAACAGCTAATTTTCAACACTAATAAGGACAGGCTCTGCAAAATTACCTTCGCCTCAGGTGCCTCTTCGTGCCAAGTACAATTATATTGATATTTCTTTTATATCCTCTCCTCACCAGCAGCCAATTGGTGGTACAACACAGATGATTTTCCTGATGTTTTCTGGTGATCCTTTCAGCAAATGTGTCTGAAGTAAACTCTGTCAGTTTGGAGGTGCTGCAATCTGATTTGGACTGCACAGTCACTCCTCACGTGAGGTACTGTTTTGTTTGCATTATTCTACCTGCCCAGCACACAAAGTGCAGTTCAAAAGCCATTGGGGATGGAAAAGAGTTGATTGTTTCAGCTTCTAAAGATGGGGTTTTTCCCTAAACTTTGACTGCTGTTGGACTTGAGTAAATCTCCTGGCTAAATTCCTGCTCAAGTGGTTCAGAACTCCAAGGGTAGAGAGTTAGCCCAGCTGACTTGTACTTAACTTCCACCAACCCGCTTTTATTCCCCATCCTTTTTGGCCCTTGGCTGAAGTTATTAAAGTGTCATTACTTGAATACTGGTTTTACTAAAAATTACTCCCAGTTTCAATAGCCTTCGGCTCGCTGCAGCTATTGGCAAGCTCTCTGTGCTAAATTCAATTTGTCTGTGCCTTTCAGATGTTCAAGATTTCACTTCTTAAATCCTGCTCAGCACCGAGGAGAAGAGGATGTTACAGACATTTCTTACTGAAGGTTTAGTTTCAACAAAAGCTCCAATTCTATGAGTCTCTAATCAGGTTTTTGAAAACTATCTCTCAGAAGCGAGAAGCAGCTCTTTGAATTATCTCCTTCTTACAGTGTGAAGTTAATGGAAGTCCAAAATGTTCCCACTCATTTCATTATAGGAGCCTTCATTTACATTCCATTGAGCTGAATCATAACTAAGCCTTACCCCCACACTGGGCATGCAGCCTGCACGGTTTACATGTGTGTTGGTAAAAGGTGAAGAAAACTTTTTTTCCAGACAAATTTCCTAATCCATTTCTCACAATCTCTTTCCCAAGTGCCCAGTTTTTACTGTGCCAGGCTAAAGGTAAAGGCTAATTTAGAATTACAGCTCACAGAGACTCAGGTTTAATGCAGTCAAACGTGGCTTTTGAAATGATGATTGGATTTTATGGGAAAATAGGCATAACTACCCACTACAATTTTTCACTTAATCGTGGAAACACTTTGCAAAAATGGATGTCTAATTCTCTATGATTTATAACTTTAATTTCCACCCCAGTAACAATCACAGAATCCTAGTCACAGACTGGTTTGGGTTGGGAGGGACCTTAAATCCCATCTTGTGCATGGGCAGGGACACCTCCCACCATCCCAGGTTGCTCCAAGCCCCATCCAGCCTGGCCTTGGGCACATCCAGAGACCCAGGGGCAGCCACAGCTTCTCTGGGCACCCTGTGCCAGGGCCTGCCCACCCTCATAGGGAAGATTTTCTTCCCAATATCCCATCTAACCTGGCCCATTTAATCTTAAACCTATTCCAGCAGGGCAGTGATTGCTCAGCTCCAGGTTTCCTACCCAATTTGAGGACCTGAAATGGTTTGCTGTGGTTCCCAGCACTGCACATAAAATCTCAGCTCCGATATTAAAGAGATAATCATTGCCCCCAGATCCTATAAATATATAGGATAGATTATATATATAAATATCCATGGACAGCAGCCAGCTGGATTATCACATGAACAGATAGTAATCAAGGTGAGCCAGTTTTGAGATGTCCCAGTCCCTTTCCCAAGAGGAATCTTTAAAGATCTCTCTGGAGCTGTTACTCATATTGAATCATCCCAGAAACAGTGATGCCAATTTGTACAGCTGGAGTATCCCTTACTTGGTTTGGAAAATGACAATAATTGAAAATATGTACCAGGGAAGGACTTCAACCTTTCAATTTTGAGCTCAGGCAAGCAAAGCAGATATATGGAGAAATTTGTCAGGAAACAGGCTGGATTTGTGGGCACTCTCAAGGATCTATTTATGGATATGGATTAGAAACAGGTACTTGTTACATCCAGTACTTAAATCTCAACAGATCATAGTTCCCTCTTCCCTCACAAGTTTAGCAATATTGCTTTGCCAAGGAAAGAGAAGCATGGCCCACACCAAGGGCAGGATATCTCTGCGTCTCACCAAATGAGAAAATGAAGCAACTTCTGGTTTATGGCTCCTGGAAGTATTCCCTATCTTCCCAAGTTAGCCATGACTGCACTAAATAGCTGCAGGAGTCAGCTCTCAACTGTGGTTTAAAACTGAAAACAAATTTATCTTCTACAGTGGCTATCACTCTTTTCTGTAATTATCAGCCTTTATTATCCCCTTTTTTCCCCTCCAATAATATCTTCCCCCTCAGCCATGCACAAGGCTTCCCACACCCAGGTCTGGAAAGCCCTTCCAGTCAGGGCTGGCTCACTGGACCACTTATTATTTACAAGCTGCCAATGCCTCATGGAGAGGTTACTAAAGGACATCTGCCTAAAGAATTCCTGTTTATATTCCTCTTGCTTTATCCTTAGGAAAAACAGTTGCATACAGGCAGAGGTATTTAAAGCTTGACCCATCCTCCCTGGTCCTGCTGGGAGCTGTAATCTGTCTGTGCTATCTCGACTGATATTTGTGTAGCTGATTATGTCGTCCAAACAAGGGATTAGGATCCTGATTTGGGGAGGGAGCAGCACGAACAGAGGGTGTCTGAAGGGACAAGCTTTTTTTTGTTCCCAGTCAGATTCCCTGAACAAAAGGGAGAGAGAAGAAATGCATCTTGTATAAAGGGCAATTGTTTCCCAATGGAACATTTAATGTTTTTCCATTAAGCATGAGCTGCTCTGGTTGTTATGGAATATTTTATGAACAGGTCCGCTAATGCGATGCCCAGCTCCGGCACTGTCTGCACCAGGAAAACAAAGCCAGCACAGGCCATCCTTTTGTGTTTTGATTTCCTCCTTTCACCCACACAGGGGATGAATCAGAATATTATCTCTGAGTTTTTACGGCTACTGGATGAATGTTCCCATGTCTCTTGCCTAAACAACAATTCCTCGCATTAAACTTCTTCATGCAAATAAAGGCTGGGATGTGCCAGGCTTGGCTTCCTGGGCACTGACCCAAGGAACACACTTTGGTCCATGACACAACCTCTGTCACACAACTTTGAAGTCTTTGGAAGACCAGACAGATTCAGGGAAACCATTATCTATCCCAATGGAGTAGGAAAAAGGGGGAACATCTACAAAATCCCACGTGACATTCATTTTGTTTCACAGCGCGGGGGGCAGAAGGCACCCCGGGAAACAAGCAGCTTCCACGAAAGCTGAAGGTGGCAGCTGGCAGCACACGCAGGCTGCAGAACATTTTGCTCCAAAATGATGGAAGGCAGAAGTCTTGATGTTCCAAAGAAAAACCCAGGCACAAATTCATAGAAGGGAATTAAGACATGAAGGGCTACTGAATGCAGCCCTGTAGATGAGGTTCAGGGAGCCCCATCTGCCACAGGAGGTTTGGAATGGGACAATCACAGGCTACTGTAGGGCAGGAGGGACCTTTGGAGACCACCTGGGCCAAGGGCCCTCCCTCCCTGCCCAAGACCAGGCTAATTTCAACATTTGATCAGATTGTTCAGGACTTTATCTACTTCGAATTCAGAGCATCTCCAAGGATGGAAATTTCACAGCCTCTCTCAGGAACCTCTTTGAGGCTCTCATTGCTCTCTTCAGGAAGAACTTGTTTCTTTTTTCTGTCCTGATGCCCTTTATAATCTCCAGCTGGCCCATGTCCTGTGGAATTGTACCTCTCTTGATTTCACCAGCAGGCCATCCCAATGGCCTCAACTATGGGAATTTCTAAGGAATTTCAGTCAGGCACCTCTGTTTCCCCCCAGGAAGGATATCACATGGGCTGTGGTTAATTCAGACTTGTCTTATGTAATAATGCCAGAAGATTTCAGGCTGGAGTCTTTTAATGCCCTGTATGTACTGGCAAATTATACCAAACACTTGCTACAGGAATCAGCGAAACAAGAGATTTTTGACTCTAAATGTGTTCAGTAAGTCCAGTGGTGCAAGCCTGCCTGCCAAGCTAAAGTGGAATTCTTACTTACAAAGCATTTCTCTCGAGGTTCACATTACAAGATAGCTGATACCAGAAGTATTAGAGAATAAAAGCTGTGTTTTAGAAGTAATGATTTTTTACCTTGAATGCTAATTAGTGCTATTGTAGACACTGTAGCTCCAAGCTAGCAGCAGTCTGTCTCCAGCAGAACCCAATGCAAACTCAGAATTCCTCTCTAGAGTCAGCTGCTGGAATTGCTACCCCAGTGCTTGGGGCATTATCACAACCCCCAAAATATCAGCTACAACTACAAAATCTATTTTTCGTGGCTTTTCAATTTACCACTCTGGGTCAGAAGGGAGAGAAGCCAAGAGACCATTTCTCAGCTCTGCAAATGGACTCATTTAGGTCTATTCAAAAGCCTTCTCTGATTTTTAGAGGGACCAAACCCATTTCAGCTTTAACCTCACTGAAGCTAAAATACTTTTGGTGCAGAGTAGAGCTGCTAAAGGGGATTATGCCTCATTTCTCTGAGAAGTCAGACTGGCACATTTCACTGTGCTGGTGACTGAGTCTGTCCATGCACAACCCGAGGGGTTCACAGACTGGCACATTCTGCAGGACAGAAGTGCCCATATGGCTTGTACAGTGTGAGAGGGAAGGAAACTTTGCAATGAGGGATATTTTGAAGTGAGGAAGAAGCATAACCACTACAGAAAACTAATCAGACTGCCCTGCTGAGGCAGATAACAAGGAAAATGAAGAAAGCTCTTTGGTTGGATTTATTTTCATTCCTTCTGAGTCCAAAATGATGCAGCTGAAATGCAAGAAAATAATTTGAAAGAATGAAAAATTCCAGGCCAAGCTGGATGAAGTGGGAGCAGCCTGGTCTAGTGGAAAGTGTCCCTGCCCATGGCAAGGGGTTGGAATTGGATGGGCTTTAAGGTCCCTTCCAACCCAAACCATTCTCTGATCCCATGGTTCTAATGTTTGATCTCAGCTATAGAAAGCAACAGCCTGCTGAGAAAGGTTGGATTCCTTCTATTTTTTCTGGCATGAGGATCCCTAATCTTAGCTCAGGATGGAGGTGTTATTTAACAGGACCATGCCCTGCTGCTCTTATCAAGGACAAAAGGAGAACTTGAGTAAGCAGCACAAGGTGAGTGAGGCATTATCCATGGAGTAAATTTGTACACAGCCTGCAGATATTTATTAAAACATCTACTTTCCACCAGGGAATTATAAAGTTCTTTTTTTACAATACTGGGCTGCAACTAATTTAAGGCTCACCATAACAAGCTTGAATAATTAATTTCCTGTATGCATTGCTAATAGGATGTTGCTAGTCTCAGACACACTGCATTACATCCCACTTAGAAGGATGAACCACGAAAATCATGGCAAGCTCTTGCCCAAATCCGTTGAATTAGTCACTCCTGATACCTAAATTTATATAATTAGAGTGGAACCAGTGATGCTGGTACTGTCAGCCCCCTCTGGCTTGATCTGCTCTTGTTTTCTTCCTGGTTTTTAATCAATCAGTAGCACAACAATCTGAAAGAAGCTGCAGAATTTTGTGCTGCCTTCAGCTAGATACACTCTTCATGAGCTGTGCATCCTCAGAGCTGAGCTGACAGTGTCTCTGCTTCTGAGAAACCACTTGCAATCCTGAGTTTCCTGTGCTAATGCAACAGGCATGGTCCTGTAATTCAAAGGACATGCTGTCCCCAAACCAAAACCAGTATGTTTGAACTATTAGAAAACTGAGCAAGCCATTTGCACTGGGGATTAAAAACATTGCAGCTGTGGAAAAAAAATCATCCCCGAGTGTATGTTCGCCTGGAGATCTGAGATTCTGCCTTGTGCAGAATACCCAGCATCAGCATAATCCACATAAACACAGTTAAATGGTTGAGCTCACTGCTGGAAGTATAAACTCTCCACCACATGGTATCTGAAAATCTTGCCAAATGAATTGTGAATCCACTGCTACATCCCTGTATTTCCTCTTTTCTTAGATTCTCCCATGTTCTTGGTTTCACAGGATATGTCTAATAGTCTTGTGTCATGCTTCAGTCTCACAGAATTGCAACAGAATAAATTCCTTGTCAGCCAGACCCAACGTTCCAGCTACGGCCAATGCCAAGGAAACATAAAGGTTTCTTTAGCAAAGGCTTTCTGGAGAAGGGTCTTGGCTCAAATCAGTTGTCCTTTCTTTTTAAGCAAGGCAACTTCATTTCAGTCTAGAACAAATGCTTTCTTCATCTTTGATGTGACAGAGAGGAACCGGTGGAGCAGAGACCAGTGTTAGCACTGGTGAAGATATCTTAAACAGCACAGTTGATCATAATATTTAAAATACAGTAATAAGTTCAACGAAGTGCAGTGAAATGAAAGGCATCCACCCATTTAATGCAGGCATTGGGCTGCCCCCACGGCCACTGGGCCACAGCTTCTGAGCATGTTTGACACAGCCCATTTTATGGGGGAAAGCAATGCCTTAACACCCTATCTAATTAGCTGGGAAAGAGCAATCCAAAACTTCTGCCTGCCAAGGTGGGAGAGAAGACTGCAGGGAACACTAAGAGACAGGTTGGCAAAGCACAGACAGAGACTTGTTTGGCCTTGTGCTGCACCATATGCTCAGCCTCCCAGAATAACCAAAAATCAGCTGCTCCTTTTTAGCCAGCAGTGTTCCCTCAGGTCACATTTCAGACGTCACCTCAAGCACCTTTCCTACAGGAAAAAAGATGCTGTCATGGAACTGCAGGTACCAGGCTCTGTACAGCAGCCTGGCATTGTGCAACTTTATTAGAAATCTCAAGGGCTGGCTATGATAAATCAAGCACTTTAGCTATCACAAGATTCAATTTAGCAGCTACAAGAGACGCAGCTGAAAAGATGTGAGCAGATATGATTGTTCTTTTACACTCCAAATATCACAGTCAGGAATACAGGGGAAGTCTTTAGTGAATGCTCAGCGCTGAAAAATAGTAGTTCTGCTCCCAAGGCAAACCTGCTCCAGCTCCATGGGCTTGAAATTGGAATATGAAGCTAAGACTGAACTTTCAGAAGCATAATCATCCCAAATAGCAGAAAATTAGAAAACAAGTTGTTTATACTGATTAGCAGAATGCAACAACAGGCATCTTAGAAAAATGAGCAGCCTTTTCAGCGACAGAAATAGTCACTAATTTGTTGCTGAGCTGGCCTTGATGCATCACTAACACATATGTGCCAGCTATACGTTTAACAGTTACTACAGAAGAGATATGAAAAGCTATGGCTTTCTTGCAGCCAAGTGAAAGCTTTACTCACTAAGGAGACACCACACTTGTACTGAAGCTAATCTTGTCCTTTTTCTTATTTCATTGCAATTCCATCCCATCTGCCCTTAGCCTCATCAGCTTATTTACCTTCATTACTCTAAGGCCACAGAGGGCTCAAACTCCGTGGTTATGTGAAAGGCATGGAACAGACTTGTCAGCTGCTGGCATTGAAAGTTTGGAGTCTGCACTGCCACAGCAGGACAGCAGGAAAGAGAGAAGCATCCTGCCTGGGTCCCCCAGCCAGGGCTGAGGCTCAGCCCCATGTCAGCTGAAGTCACTCCCTCTTGCACCAAGCTGCCTCCCTCACTTCCCCAGTCCTCACATGTTCTGCTCTGCATGCTCTACTCTATATTAAATCATATTTTCTCCCTCACTTACTTCTCTTGCTTGTTGCTCCCTTAATTTTAACAGACATAATGCCTGGATTTTCCCAACTCAAACTTAGGCCTTCTTGAAGGTTGTCCAGAGAAGCTGTGGCTTCTCCATTCCTGGAAGTGTCCAAGGCCAGGTTGGACAGGCTTTGGAGCAACCTTGTCTAGTGGAAGATGCCCCTGCCCATGGCAGGGGGTGGAATGAGATGGGATTTAAGTCTGTCCCAACCCAAACCATTCTGGGATTCTGTAAGTCCCAAGCTTTACTCTTCTCAAGGAAGATCTGTGTGTGGATAACACACGGCATCCTGGCAGCAATTCCATGACTGGGTAGTGCTGAGGATCAAGAGAAGAGGGATGGCAAATCCCACATCCCCCTTCCTAAGACACGCTTTGCAAAGGCAGCAGCATCCTCACTTTGGAGGGAAATTTCCACTTCAGCAACAGTTTGGAATTTGACTTGGTGCTGTTGTGTGTGTTTATGATTGCACTGTAGCAGGAGCACGAGGGGAGGGGGAACCTCAGCACTGCCATGAGGAGCTGACAGCAACCTCCCACAAGCTCCCAGCATCATCTCCCATCCAGAAGGCAGCAGGAAGGAGTGGGCAGAGGAATTTCCTTGTGATGGTGGATGACACTGAACAACTTGTTTTGGGGATGTTGTCTTTGCAAGGCTGCACCTCCTGCAGCTTCCAGGGCCAAAATGCTGGCACTCAGGAGTTATCAGAAAGCAGCAGGATTTATGATAATCAGCCATATTACACAAAAATATGGCACCTGGGTCCATCTGCTTTTTAAGCACCAATCACAAAGATCAAAGTGAGCGGATGTTTCTAGAATGGCAGTATTTCCATATGGAGATGGACAGTGTATTCCTTTTAATTAAGCCTCAGGAGAAGAGCTGGTAAGCAGCTCTAAGCACAGCTGAAGAGCAGCACTGCTATTTCACTTCTAAAAATTATCATCCATCAGGCTGCTGCTCCCTGTAAAAGCATTATGCTTAGCCATAGCTAAACTCATAAAATCCTTAATGGAATCAGCACAAAATGCCTCGTGCCTCTGAGAGAATTCCTTTTCCAGGCTGCTTTGCTTATTCTTTCATTCAAATTTCAACAACACATTTATAATATTGTGCTTTATGTGTCTGAATCTAGCATGCTCAGAAGTTTATGAAGCTCAATGACATCAAGCAGTGAGTAAACCTTATTATATAGAAAGAAATTAGTGTTAGTTTTCCCTAAGTAATACCAGCTAGGGGTGGAGTAGCTGCTGGTAACAGTTCAGTCCCATATTTACAGAGCTTTGAGAAGACATTGAAGGTACAACACACCTACTTACTAGGAGATGTATTCTTAGAAACCTCCTGGGGCCACCACAGCTACTACCACTCTGAAAATATTCCTTTCATGTACACACAGCACATAGCACTGGCAGTGTGAGCCTGACCCGAAAACCTGCACACAAAGATGAATATTAAGGGGAGTTGGTGTGAAAGACTAAATGAAAATATGGGCTGAGTAAACTTATAAAATTCATTGAGCTTTGGCATAATGGCACTTCCACGCGTCAGCCCTAAACTCATCAGTCAAGGTGGGATAATGCAAATTTTGGAAGAAGGGCTCTCCCAGTGAGAGAGTCTCATAACAAACATATGCCTGATGAGATAAAAATAATAAGCGACTTATCTCTGCCTCGAGCCTCTGACAGGATGCTACAGAGCCCAGAGCAGTGTTATGGTACAGCCTTTTGAAAATGAGATGCAGCCATAAAAAACTAAGCAGCGATGGACCCACGGAATTATGATGCACTTCACTTCCTGCATTTGGACCTTCATTACCAAAATTATCGGGGAGTTTCCATCATTTGTCACAGACAAGAATCTCCCTGCTTGTACCAGGGGCTCATTTCAGCTTTCTTCTTCCTCATATTCTAACCTGTTAGTGACTGGATTTCTCAGAAAGGAGCTTGCATCTTTTCTGGTGGTGTTACAAATCCGTGCCAGTTCTATCTGCTGGGAAAGCACAGGGCAGCTTCTCTGCTGCTCGTGGAGTGAAAGCCCCTCTGAGAATAGAGGTTAAATCCTCATGACAACCATATGGTTGTGGGAAATGACTTAGAAGTATCTGAAGAGCAGGGAAGAGATTTCACAGGCAGGGCTGTCAGCTGTGACCATCCCATTCACAGAGGAGTCGCTGATTCCCAGACAATTAAAAAGACAGCACTCAGCATTTCAGGGGAAAATGGATCCAAAAGACACAATTTTGTGCTTCAATTCCTCAGTCCATTTCATTCAAAAGGTGTCTTCTCACCGCGTTCAAGGGTGTCTGAGTGAGGTTGTGAGTACATAACTGACTTCTGAGAATGGCTGTTCTGGTGCACAGCTAGCCTGAAGCTGGCAGGCCCGTCCCCAAAAAAGTCTGTCAGAAGTGGGTAATGCCAACATCCAGAATAAAAAGGCAACTGCAGCTGGAAAGACAGGCTCATCAATGGGGATAACAGATGTGCTCTTGAAACAGGATCATTTCTCAGAAAGTTTAGAGTGTTCGAATATATGAGTAGTTTTACTTTCTAATCTGTCTTAACAAGGGAAAGAAACTAGTTCTGGTTAGGACAGGCCTGGCAGCCAGGTTTAAGCTACACTGGCCACCACCACAGCATTCCCATACAGCAGATCAGACTCCCTGCTCACACCTCTCCAGTATCTTTACAGAAGATAATGCTGTTTCCTGACTCCCAAGAACAAACATTCCTTCACTTAAAGGAATAAATTCCTGGCTCCCATTGAAGCCAGGGCAGATTTCTACTTGGGCTGTTCCCTATGCGTTGATTATTTGGAAATTAATTTTTGGGGTCCTCCCAACCAAAAAAACTGTCTCCTGATGAAAAAGCACAGCTGCACTACACATCAGCTCTTCTAGGGAACACAACAGCACTCGAAACTCAAGCTAAAATCCAAACTTGGAAGGGAATGGAAGCAAGGAACAGGGTCAGAGGCTGAAGGAAAAGGTTTTCTTCTTGTGTAGGGACAGTGGAGTGGTTTTGCTTGAACAGTGAAAACAAATTTCAAGCATAGCATGAAAGCCCACCAGGTAATTATTTCCAGTTCCCAGTATCCCATCCTGATGCCTTAACAAACCATAACTGGTGCTCTCTGTCATACCAAACCTGGGTGCTGTTTGTCTGAGCCTGACATTTCTCCTACTAAATGTGTCAAAGTTTGTGCTTTACTGCATCCTTATGTTGATGATCCATGCCTTCTGGTGCCACTCAGAAATCTAATGTTTAAGATGCAGGAGTGCAGCATGCCTAGGTTTTCCTCATGAATTCTGCAAAGGGGGCAGGCACAGAATAGTCTGGGACACACAGGAGCATCCCTGCCCATGGCAGGGGGTTGGAACAAGATGATCTTTAAGGTCCCTTCCCAGCCAAAGCATTCTCTGATGATTTCATGACCTTTCCTGCATCTGCAGCAGGCCATGAAGCAGTTTCAGCTTTGGCACCCCAAGGCTGGGCACAACAAACCCCTGGCAGAGGACATTGAAATTTTACTTTGTGGACCCAGTGGGGGTAACAATCCCGGCTCCATCAAAGGAATGTCATAGCCAGGTTTCCATCGGCTGCCCTGCAGGCCATGCCCCACATTAGGGATCAGGATGCAGCTCCATTGTGCTCCCTCAGTGTGCCAGATGGCTTCTTAGGAAGGGCTGGGCAGCAAGTTCTCTGTGAGAGCCATCATTACAGACCATTATCAGCTTTCCTTGCCTCTTTGTGAGCAGCTTTTTGAGATTCTGCTTCATAGCAAGTGTTAAATCACACGCTATGAATTTCCATAGGTCTGATGTGAGCAACTGCTCTGAGCCACAAGCTTGTTATCCATCATATGTCTGCAGTGCTACTGCCTCCTGCTCCATCATATTGTGCCAAATGCTGGTGCTCAATCCAAACACAAGTCTTTTCAAGCAGAACAGTGTGAATTACACTGGGTTTCTGTCCTGGAAAGGCTTTCCCCAGCAGCCACCTTTTGAATTTCAAATACTACAACTCCAGTCAGGGCTTGGTGGAGTCTGTCAGAAGCAGAAACGAAGCCCTGAGCAAGACTGCAACAGACACGTGGCACAGAGAAACATATTGGGGAAGTCTGGTGTTTGCTCTCACACCTAAAAAACACTTCTTCATGCACCAGATTGGTGAAGATTGACATTGACAGCAGAACTGGGGGGGGAGAAGGGTGAGACAGAGAGCTGCACAGCTATGAGGGTATTCCCATTTCTCCAGACTCTCATTTCCAGTGTAGGATGAGCACTGAGTAAAGCTGAATCTTACCATTTTTCTGAACTCTCCTTCTGTTTTGCTTCCGAGTCCGAGAACTCGTCCATCAGTACAAGGAGACCTGGGCTTACAGCTGGCATTCACATTAATCTGCTCAAGTGTTTCACTGCTCCAATACTATTTTCACAACCTCAGCCACCTTTATATTTTGTTCATCAGCTTAGAAGCACACCAAACTCACTATCATCATGGTCAGGGGTACTTTTTACTTTTTTCAAGGGATTGGAAAACCTCCAAGTCTGTTGGCTATATGATCAATAACTACCAGACAATCTGGGCAGATTGCACTCAAGATAAAGGATGAAATGTTAAAATATCTTGCAGTCAGGGTCTTGAGAAATGAACCTGGCATTTGTCTAGCTGTCTAGACAGCTGGGACAAAAAGAAAAAAAAAAAGGGCAAAGATTATCCCTTTGCATACGGTAAATCCTCTGTCTCCTTTTGCATTTGGCAGTTCTATGCAAGCTGATAATGGCCGAGGTGCTGGATAAGTTGTACTTTATTACTGCCCTCTTTCTCACTTTGGGGGTTCAGCTTTCATAGCTGTGAGCATAATGAGGCCTCTAACAGCACTGGAGAGCAGTTCAGGCTGCTGAGAGGCTGCACTGAGGGCTCAGAGGCTCAATCCGGGCTGTGAATCTGAGACAGTGCGGTGACAGGAGCGTGCAACTGTATCTATCAATTACTGATTAGCTTTCTGCTCACTTGATGTCATGCTCATTTAGAAATCACTTACAGCCTCAGTTGGAACATGGGGGACTTATATCTTCTTCCAAGGTAGAGCTGACTCGATTAATTCCCAGGTAAACTCGTGCAAACATTCTACATTTTATATTCCCATTTCTCTCTTGCAAGGCTTGGTTATTGCATTATCACACTTTTTGTCAGAGCAATGGGTGGCTGATTGCCTTTAAGAACATCAACATCCATTCACCCAGCCTGGATCATAATTATTTAGCTGTCCCAGTCAAAAGAACAAGATAATTAGGAACCAGAGGCCCGGCTCTAAAAGTCATGAGGAAAAAAAGTGCATTTCTCAAAGGACAGCACCTAATTAAACTCCTGTGGAGATCTTCATGTACAGTGCACTGTTTCCTCAGGGCCCTGCTTTTAGAAGCAGGTTATGAAGCTGAGGCACCTGTCAGTGAGGCAGGAAGAGCTAAGTGCTGCCTCTTCTCAGAGTTTGCTGTAACTGGGCAGCACCAGGCCCGTGCTGAGCCTGCTGCCTTCTTCAAGCCAGGTGGTCTCAGGAAATGACGTGTGGGGTTTGGTTCAGCACAAAGCCACATGGCACTTCCCATCTTCAGGCCAGTGTTACTTAGATCGGGAGCAAGCTAGGGGAGAACCTTCCAGAAGCAGCTCCATGATCTGGATGGCAGGATCCAGGCTGGTGTCCTCTGAAGCTGCAGTGGCCCACGGCACGTTAAGGAATGCAGCTCCTGGCCTTGTGGCATGGGGGAATCCTGGCTCCAATACTGGCACTAAATCACCATTAGAGAGCCCTGGTAAAGGGGTGGCAGCTTTACAGAACCTGGTATCAGTTTGGAAAGGGCACCTGTGGAGGATTCAAGTACCACAAAGCATTAACATCTCTGGAAGGCTTTGACAGAAGCACAGATTTTTCTCTGCAAATCCCAGGCCATCCAGCAAACGGAAAGGATGAGTCATACTGACCTCCTACCCAGCATATTAAATATGTTCAGCCAGAGCCTGAAAGCTCATTTCTTTTATCCATTCACCCCTCCAGCTGACAAGGTCAGTCAAATGTCACTGTATGCTTCATCAGACAGAATTAGTTTAGCAGAGTGCTGGAGTCTAAGTGTATAGTTTTTACACAGTGCATGCTTTTCTCTCTGGATGTGGTTAGAGTTCCATTTCCAGCAAATTAATACATCCTCCTAATTAGTTAGATGGCAAGCTGCATGTTGGGAAGTTTTAAACTGGCATGGCTGGCTGTTCCCTTGACCAGCCCAAGTTAATCAGCAGCCAGCTTAACACTGTGACTGAGAAACTGTCATTGTGCTGCAGCCCCTTGGAAGGATTGCTCAGCAGGATTTCACTGCAGCAGGAACCACACGGCCAGATCACAGAAAAGGTGAGTGCAGTCTGACAGCCCAGTTTGGTATGGCCAAAAGAAGTTGTCTAGCTAAGGACATGGAAAGACTCACACCATGGCTCCCCCAGGAACAACCAGCTTCAGCTTAGGTACAGTTTTTGGTGTTTAGTAACTTAAATAAGAAATCTCTGCTTGAAACAACAACAAAAATAGAAGCAGATCTCCATCTTTGCTTTTCCTTCTGAGCTCTTTCCATTCCTGCCATTAGACAGATGTGCAATATTGAAATGCACATGAACTACTGACTTACGAAAAGTAGCATAATGTTCTGTTCAATTCCTTTGTTGTGTTTGGTCATCACAGAACTCATGTTTCCACACAACTACCCAACAGCTCATTTCAGAATGCTAAATGGTCTGAAGAGAGCTCCTTAGACATGAAAATTCAGAGCAGGTAAACACAGGAGGCGACCACACTGACAGATTTATCATGATTAGTGTAGGCTTACATTTCCTCAGCCTTGTGCCCACATGAACCGACTGAATTTTGTCATTTCTAACAACAAAAAGTGGGATTTCTTCAGTTGCTTTGCAGAAAATGTGCGACTGGGCTTCAGCAGTGAGGCTGCCAGTGCTAAGCAGATGAAATGTGACACCTGGTTAAAACCAACAAGAACTTTCACTGACTAAGTTTAGGTGTGTTTACAGAAAACTTTCTCTGGCAAAGTTTCAGCAGTCTCCAGATTGATTGCTTTCAGGCTTGAAATTGTGTCTTCCCCACAGACTTCCTTGCAAGAAAATCTACCGGTAAAAAAACACCTAAGAATGTGAAACTCTCAAATACTTCCCCAGTTATTTTATTTCCCTTTTTTATCTTTGCAAGGATATTGTACAACCTGCAAGCAGTTTGCATGAGATGAGAAACTATTTGTCCCAGAGCAAGAGCTCATGAAATACTGGGATGTTTTCTTTCTTTCAGCTGAGAGAATTGAAGTCTAAAGTCTAATTCACAGAGAAAACGATTTGCTTGTAAGAGTTCATAATTAGCTTGGTTGGACCTGATCCAGTCACCTTTTAACAGATTTTTATGGTTTGTTCTGAGCAGAGAAATGGTGAATATCACCCCCAGGACTTTTCAGAAGGCAGCCTGAAGACAGACACTGGGATTGGTCATATCCACTGCCACCAAGAATTCCAGTCTCCTTACTTCAAACAGCAGGTTAGAATGATGGAAAGAGGCTGGCAGGACACAAAAGCTGCTCTTCCATCATGTCCATGATGCCAAGCTATAACAATTGTTCAGATGATTAATAAAGCCTGAGATCTGTGACAAACTCATCATTCTGTTACATCTTATTGCATCATGGACAGAAACAGGACTAAATGTGGACCATTACTTTATGCCAGCATCAGTCACCAGCTCTCACAAGAACTCTGTTAACCTCAAATGCCAAATGACCTCTTCTTGGAGAATTAAGCTCTTTGGGGCACAAAGTTCTGTTCAACCACATGCATAGTGAATTATTCCCCTCCTTGTACCTCTTTGTCACCTTTTTTTGTGTTGAATTCCTTGCAGAGCACACTTTGGCCATTGCAGGGATGATTTTTTCATAGCAATGCCCTGTTTCTGTCACTGTTACACAGGTACTTTGGGGCAGCTGAGGGAAGCTTAGAACACTTTTAGCAGGTTCAGCACAGTTCAGCAACAAGACAGATGCACTTCTATCCTGACAGACATTTCAAATTTGGCTCTCCTTATATTTTGGAACAATTTGCAGTGTTTGCCCTTTTTACACAGGAGGAACCCTGGTGTTACCTAGCTGCCCAACAGAAGAGGGCAACTCCTCTTCCAACAGCAAATGTTTGCCCAGTGCTCTGTGCCAGTGGCCACAACAGGCCAGACTCCTCTCCCAGGGCATTCATGAGCCAGGTGATCCATGAGGTGGGCAGTGTAGGATCATAACCATTGGAACGCTGCAAGCTCATGTGTGCTGTGGTTTGTCCTTACAAGCCCCAAACTGACCAACCTGTGGAATAGCTTTCATGCCTGCTTTGCTCTGAACACTTCCCAGAAATATCTGAAATCCCTTTGAAAGGTCTCTAGGTGGACTGTTTGGAGGAACCAACAACTTTACTACGTGTTAGTTTGGGTTGCTGCAATAAGGAAAGCTCCAAGTCACTCTAAGAGTACTCTCTCTTTCTGTTTCAGAGGGAAATTTTTCTGGGAAGTGACTCCTCACTTCCCTGTATTTCTTTGCAATGCTGTAATGCTGTTTTGGGTATGGAGTTACTTCACTTACTCAGTCCTTCCCAGTGGTTTCCCCATTTTCACTTAGAGGCTCACTTCCTCTTGGCGTTGTTTTCACAAAATTTAAGATGCAGAGTTACCCCATGATGCCTTGTGCTTCAGAAGAACCCAAAAAAGAACAGGCTGCCATGAGAACTGTGACACTCAAGGGACTCCAACCACTATCCTAAAGAAAAGATTGGATCCTTCCCTCTACTTGGAACAGCCACTCCAGAATGCAGAACTCAATGCAACTGTAACCTCCTGAGGCCACTGATCCTTAGGTGCACCCAGCCCAGGTAGAACTTTGACTCCTGTCCCCCAAAGGTGGGGTCTGGGGCCAAGAAATCAGTTTTTCCATCCATGTAAGTTATTCAGAACGACATCAGATAACCAAGTTTAGAGGCAGGACTGGTACATCCTTGGAGTACGTTCTTAACTGAACTCACAAGTTTATTTGGATGTGAGAGCCATGAAGGAAAGCACTTGATAGGTGCAATTTAGCTTGGCATTGAGAACTGGCATCCTGAAGCCCTTCTGCTTGAGATCTTAACTCTGTTAATTCCAACTGACCAGAGCCTGCACCCACAGGATTTACACCGTTCCTAAAAACCAGTAATATTTATATCCTCTAGAGCATGATACTTCTAACAAAAGCATTAGCTTCCAATTAAACCCTTTTCCCTTAAAGAACAAAGCATAGAGATGAAATTAGCTTTTGAGACTTCTGCCAAGTATTTCATGTTAGGTAACTTTTCACCATCCAGATTTCATGTTCTGCAAGGCAACAGCAGTTCCAGGTCTGTTTGGCATGCACAGCTCCAGCAGATGTGCACACGTGTTTGTCAGCTGCACAAGGAATGATATTTCTATCCTGTTTTCCAGGCTGAGACACAGAACCACTGCTGCAGTAGTTCATCTCAGCTTTCAGAGTACTCTACCCCAGCTTCCATATATCTTAACACGACAGGACTCCCAGGATTCTCCGGGGAACATTTAAAAGTCTGCTACACCTTTTTAAAATCAAGTAGTGAAGAGATAAAACACAAATAAGCATTTATAGTTCTCAAGACAGTACACCTGCAGTGCTGCTACTGGAGAGCACAGCAGAATTTTTTCCAGCGGCTTTATTAAATTTTACGGTGGTTGATTTGACTTTAAAAGTTTCTGGTGCAACCAAGACTCTGCAGCCTTGTCTGGAGCAGTGAGGAGTCTGCAGTGGTAGCTTTAAACACTCCCCACACAGGTCATCAAAATTCAGCTGAGGGCCCAAGGATAAGGAGGCAGTCGGACTTGTGGCACCTTGGGTGACTGAACAGGAGCGAGTAAGAATCCATGCCATACTTTCATCTTACCCCATCCAGCCCGCTCTTGGGAAAACTAGTGCCAAACTCCCCTGGTGGTTGACCCTTGAGACCTGGGTCAATAGCAGGCTCTTGCATTCTGTATTGAACTGAGGCCAAAGGGCAGGGACATGCCTCCATCCCAGTTCCCTGCCTGCAAAATGCAGCTCCATCATGCCTGTACTTTCCTCAAGTCGCTGAGTTCAAGGAGACCTAAGTCTACATTTTATCTTGCGTTTCAAAGTAGTGACACCAACTGAAACTGTAGACAAAGCTGAGGCTAAGCTTTGAGGCGTTTCAGCTTCGCAGGCTTTGAAAGCAAAGCATTCCACACTGCAGATCCGAGGTGCTTCCGCTGCCTCAGGAACACTTTCAGGGACACTGGAGCTGTCCTAAAAGTAAGAGCTTCTCTTTCTTTGAAGAGTGTTGCAACTCAGTCTTTTGACTTTAAATGAAGTGTTGTGCTTGAAATACCCGAGGCCTCTTTTGAAAGCTGCTGAACCACGCTTGACCTTTCTTTTTAATGCTGTCCACCTTCAGATGAGGGCCAAGGGACTGGCTTGTCCCGCTGCAGGTGTCAGGAAAGCTGGAACAAATAACTCAAGGGCAGCAGAAGGGATGTAAGCAGCCTCTCCAAAGCAGAGGAAATGTTTTTCCATCAGACAAAATACATCTGAGCCCATACATCTGAGTCCTGGCACCGATCTGCAGCTGATTATTTTGGGGGAAAAAAAATCTGTATTAATCTTTGGTAACAGAAGGCTTTAAAATCTCATCCTCCAGCTTGCTTCAATGGCAGCACATGAGCTAATGAGCCTCAAGAATGCTGCTGAGGGGCTAGAACTGCATGTAAAGAGAAATTATGTGGTGAGCATCGAAGAGAGGGATATAAATTATGCAGGAGAGGATTCACTGTAACTTCCAGTCACTTGCATCCTTGTGAAGAAGAGCTCTTTACAAAAGGACTTCTGGCCTTTGCTGGGAATTATGTGGATTGAATTGGGCTGCAGTGGTATCAGATGCATCCCTCAGGTTGAGCACCTTGAGCAGGAGCTGCCTACCCTCCCCAGACTGCAGCATTTCAGAAAACCCTTCCCCACTGGCCAGGGCAGGTACCCAGCAGTTCCCAGGCTGAGCTCTGGGCCAGCTCCTGGCCTTAGCCCCACATTTCTCAGCGAGCTGGAAGCAAGGGCAGCTGACACAGTTCAGGGCCAGGAAATCCCAAAGGAACCATCACAGGAACGGCAGTGCCAAAACAAGGTTCCTCTACAATTCACACAGTCAGTAGCTAAGCACATGAGTATTTGCTCAAACCTCTTTCTTTTTTTTTTTTTCTTTAAATAAAGCAGTGACATCAATAGGTTTTACAGCAGTCTCCTGCTCTCTCTGCTGAAGATGTGTTATTTAGGTACCCTTAGCTCAACCAAAAGCTGTCTCTTGGTCAGGCAGTAAGGGCTAAAAATTCTCCCTGTCTCTAATAATTGCTGAACACTCTCCAGGAGCCTCATGGGGTTAAAATTGTTATTGGGCATCGAGTTTCAACTCATTATACTTGTTCTCAAATTCTTTTATTTTTTTGCAAGTGGATGGAAAGTTAGACTGGAATGAAAAATCACACCCAGCTTAATAAAAACAATTCCAAGCTTCATTTTATGCTGTGATAACGGGTCTGCAATGGGTACACAGGAAAGAAATTTTCCAGTTGAGTCTGTACTTAGAAGCAAGCAATTGATGAGCAGCGTCCCATGGTGCTCCTGAGCTATGGAATATAAGTCTGGGCACCATAAGAAGATTGTTCAAAGCTTAGAATCCCAGAGAACATGTTTTTTTATGTTAATGTTATGATACATAGCTGGTGCAGGGCTTTTGAACTGCAATTAATTACTGCAGAGGGAATAGCCAGGCTTTAGCAGCTGGGAACGTTTCCAGGACTCCACCATTAAGCCCAGTTTATGAACAGAACTAGGTCAGACAAACCTGGTCAAACCATAAGCAAAATGGGAGGGTGGAAACGTGCCAGGAGCCCTTCCTTGTCTCTAGACAAAGGGCCCGTGGGGTTTTATTACATTTTTATGAGGAAGCTGCAGCTACAGGAAGGGGGCATACAAGGTGATGCACACAAGGCACGAGTAGGAGAGCCTTTCCAGGGAATTCTTGCCGGGATCTGCGCACAGCCCGCCCTGCAGCGCAGCCCCGTCTGCGCCACGCTCCCCGAGCTGTGCGAGTGTGAGTTGTTAGCAGCGAGCTGTTAAGCAGCTCTAAGAACTGACACAGTCACAGCAAATCCCCCCAGTTTCTATGGTGACCGTGTCCTAGATGCCAGCCCTTTGGAGACCCCCGTTCTGACACCACAGTGCTCAGGAATACTGTCCATAGGGTGAGGGGCTGCCTGGGCTGCAAGCCATCCCTGGGGGGAACTCCTTACATGGGAAAGCTGAGAGGCTGGGCTTCCTATACCGGCTAAATCTCATTTATTTTGAGGTTAAAAGTTCCAAGGAAAGGCAAACTCGGGGGATGCTGACGCCAAATACACACCCAAATAAACACACGCAGTAGAAAACTCAGACCTGTGTGTGACAAGCAGCAGGGCTGTGCTCCAAGTGCTGCTGCAGGGAGCCCGTAACCATTCTGACAGGCACTGAAGTGACCAATTCTACACAGCCACCACGTCTTCCCACAGAATGAGTGCTGGTGACAGCACTCTTCTTCTAGGACAGGCTGCCTGTTGCACAGCTGGAGCAGAGTGCCTGTTTCTCTCTTCTCCATGGCCAGCAGGACCAGGGCAGGGCCCGTCCCTTGGGCTGGCACTGCTGAGGCCCCTCCAGGGCTGTGGCCAGTTCTGGGCACTCACAGCCAGAGGGACTGGAGCATGTCCAGGGCAGGGAATGGAGCCCCAGGAGGGGCTGAGGGAGCTGGGAAGGGGCTCAGCCTGGGGAAAAGGAGGCTCAGGGGGACCCTTGTGGCTCTGCACAGCTCCTGACAGGAGGGGACAGCCGGGGGGGTCGGGCTGTGCTCCAGGGAACAGGGACAGGAGGAGAGGGAACGGCCTCAGGCTGGGCCAGGGAGGCTCAGGGTGGACATCAGCAGGAATTTCCCCATGGAAAGGGTGCTCAGGGATTGAAGGGGCTGCCCAGGCATGTGGTGGAGTCCCCATCACTGGAGGTGTTCAAAGAATGCCTGGACGTGGCACTCAGCGCTCTGGGCTTGTGACAGTCAGAGGTTGGATTGATGATCTTGGAGGTCTTTTCCAACTGAAATGGTTCTGGGATTCTAAGAAGCTACAGTTTACTGCTGGCAGTTTTTGTGACGTCTGCACTCACCTGCACAAGGCTCAAGGGCAAAAAGCACCGGGTTTTTAACCTGAAACGTAGGGAAGCACCATGACCAGCCCTGACTACCATCCTCAGCTTTGTTTTCATACTCTTTTGCATTCCTTCACTGGTCAGTAACAGCTCACACTCCTCCTAACACCTAAGAAAATGTTTTGTTTTCTTACCAGAGGAATGATTTCAAGTTGCTATTTAAACTGTGCAATCTGCCAGCAAAAATCTGCATTTCAGAGAGTGCTGGGTTGGCCAGCTGGACAATGCCATACTCTTAAAATAAGTCACCCTTCACCAGCAAGGGTTTTGCCAGACCTACTTGTTTTGACTTTATCAATTTTTTATCCTGTTTCTTAATTTCTTACCGCTGGATGTCACAGCATTATGCACAGAACATGTTATTAAACATTAAGGCAATTGTTCTAAAGGATGAGCTTGAACTAATCTAGAGTGACCTCTCCCGTGGTTTTCCTGCATTAAATCAATAGCCTGTGTCTGCAAGTTCCAAGCTAACAATCGAGCCTACGATATTCCATAACTTTTCAAGCCCTGTCAGCATGCCACAGCTGAAGTGAGACCTGAGCTTAACATGGAATTATGTGGGGAATCAAATATTGATTCTCCGTCAAGGAAGTGACAACAGCAACAAGCTTAGAGACACTTTGAGTGTAATCATATTTAGCCATGATAAGAGCTCAATAAAGCGCTGAGTATCTTGGAGCTGGCATATGAAGCTGTCACTGGATTTGCTCTGCTATAAAATTCAGGATGTTAGCCGAGCCCTGACTCAGGGCTACCAATTGAACAATTTTTTTTTTTTATTGTATGTGAGTTGAGTCTTTGCTGCAATGAGGCTTCTAAGCTTTGGGTAGCTCGGATAGAACTTAGGACCTAAAACCTGCCTTGTGTGAAGAAGCCATTTATTTTCACTGAAAGCACCTTAAAGCTAGAGCACAGACCATCACCAGCCTGATCAAAGGCCCAGCACAACTCCAGATCTGAACAATGGCTTTGGTTTAACGAGGATAGTAGTTCTGCAAATCTGCAAATGTCGTAAATGGTTTTACAGTGAGACTTCGATCAACAAGGAGCCAAAACTCGGGCAGTTTAAAAGATGGTTCATTTTAACATTTCAGAAAGTTTCAGGTTAGTGGAAATCCAAGTCCCTGGGGCTAGAATTGAGAAGTGACTCTCAGATTCCTTTCCCCATATGGTGAACACACACAGTTATTGCTAGTTCCCTGTTCTGCAGCTCCGTGCTGGTGTGTGGCTCACTTGTGATTAGAAGACCCTTTCAACAGGATAATTTGACCTTGCAGCAGGGATTTGATCTGTGCTCCCACCTCCAGAAATGCAGGTTGCTTTTGCCATGCCACCTTTTTTCAGGCAGGTTGGGTACAGAACAGCATTTTCCCAGGTCTGACAGGAGCACTGGGGAATGAGCTCCAGCTCCGACAGCCGCTTGCTGTTGCTGCTCCATAATTAGTATTGTTTGAACTAGTTGGCATTTCTCCTGGAACAGATTTCACACTCCCTGAATGAGGTTAATTCATTAGTTACATTTGTTTCAAAGCCTCTCGAGCAATCTAATCACTCTGTAATAGTAACTGACTGACCCAAATATTTACCCAGTAAAATAACAGAATTTCAGCCCAATTTGTTAGGAGGGGAAGCTTAACCTATTTAAATTTTTATATTCACTGAAAAGTACAGTGAAGATCGTTCAGGAAAACTTGATGCTTCCATATCTGTTTTCCGTATGGGTTTGATTTCAACCTCTATAGCAATATCAGTAGTGGTAGGCACAAAGATGCATCTCTAACACTCTGTCTCCTGTGTTTTCTCCCTGCCTGTTGAACAAAACACTCCTCACACCAACAGCAATCCCAGGAACAGCCAAGCTTTAAGACTGTGAGCAGACACAGAAAGAGTCCCAGGCAAGTGAAATGTTGCTGACAACCTCAGCTAAGATTTCTCTCACAACTTCACCTGGATGGTGCAGGAGTCCTTATGCTCTCAGTTTGTTCAGCTAATCCCTCTCCTGCCAGGTCTACAATGGAGTCCCTGTGCCAAGCTGTCTGTGATGTTTAATTTATGTTAAATTCAGGCACAGTTCAGGATAGGATGCTTGAACACCCTTCAGACTTTTTTTTTCCCCTCCAATCAACATTTCAGCTACTGGATTAGTAACTAAAAGCTAGTGCTGCCTAATTCCCGTTTCAGCAGCCAGGAAAGCTCCTCCACATCCCAACACAGGAGGTACAGGCAGGGTTTAAATGAAATTCCACCAGAGTTCTCCATTTCCAAGACCTCTGCCTAAACATCACCTTAACGGCTCGTGAACCCTGCCTGCAACGTCTCTGTGGAACTTTTGTGCAGTCATGTTTCCATCGAGGTGGACATGTCAGGCTCAGTTAGAAAGCAAAATGTCACTGTCCCTACGCCGTGAGGCCAAGCGCATCAATTGTACCTCCCCAAAATTCTTTCCTACACTCTCTGTAGGGTTTGGTGGACAGACTGGGAACAGCAGGAAGTGGATAAGCCCTGTCATGTGATGGGAGCTAGAACTGTTTGAGACAGTGATTCAGTGCTGCTTTCCAGTTCCTGATACCTCCAGGAATAAGGCACCAAGAGCAGAAGGAAACCATCCAGGCTGGCTTTCTGTAGGCAGGGCGGTGAGTGGATTTGCCAGATGGGGAGGAGGAGGAGGAAGCCAGCACAGATGGAACTTTGTTCCAGCACAGAACCAGCTGCGTGGGAGAGCAGTGGGAAGCTTCACCCCTGGCAAGCTTTCACCCTCAGAAAGGAAAACCAGTGCCAGAAGGGTAACCCACACTGGGACCACTCTGTCTGCTTCACTTACGGCCCATCCATACCTGTGAAATCGTCTGAGCTTCGTGACCTCCCCAGATGAGCGTGCTCATCTTGCCACTGACAAAACCAGGCCCCAAAAAGCTGTGAAGTGCCCACGCTACCTCTGCTCCTAGACCAAAGAAAAACAAACCTGAATTCCTTACTGCTCACAGCAGAGCTGCCCAAGTCACTCTCTGCCAGCTCACATTAAAGGCTGGTGGAACACTTTGGGTGCCAGACCCTCCAGAGCAGAGTTCGAGAGCAAAGAGAGGGATCCAGCGTCTCTCTGTGCACCACTAGCAGCATTCCAGGCCAATCTCAGCTGCAAGCAAAAGCAAAATACTTGTTGTTAAGGCCTTCTTCCACAAGAAATCTACGTAAGCTGCAACAGTAGCTTATATTTTGCTGTGATTTTACAAAGCTTACACAAAAGCTATTATGTAGTAAAAAAATCGGGGCAGCAAAGGCTTCACGGGAGGACTACAGATGAAAATATTACAAAAAGGCTTTCTATTAACACAGGGCTTTAATGCTTCAATCATTTGTGTGCAGTAGTTGCATTCATTTACAGCCGAGACTACTCTGGGAGTTGTTTTCCATGAATTTTAGAGCTGGAAGAACACAAAGCATATGGCAGCAGTGGAAACAATCAGCCCCACATGCAGCAGAGGCTGTTGCCTGACTCTTGGCTCTGCTGCCTGTTTTGGCATTTTCAGACACAAGTAATGTGAGGCAGTGCCTCTGCTCCAGATCAGGGTGGAGGGAGGAAAAGGGGAGAATTACAGCTTTCATCCAGATTTCTACATACATTTAGCTGTTCGAGGTAAATGAAAGCAAAAATCCTCTTACATTTCACAATTTTTTATTGCCATCATTAATGCCCTGAGTGGCACTCGCTAGTGGAAAGGGGACTATGTTCTTCCTGGTTTTTTTATTTCTTTATCCACTCAAGAATTTCCTCCTAGGATTAGAAAATAAAAATGAGAAAGGTGATAAAAATGATACCAATTTCTGCTGAGAAGGAGGAGGGAAGAAGACACAGGCATCTATGGCAGTATGCCCCTGAACTGTTCAGATGAGCAGAAATCAACCACTGCTGAGGAATCCCCAGTCCCAGCAGCATCCAAAAACTCAAGCTCGTATCACAGCTTGATTTGTCACCTCTGTAGTTCTTTCTTTTTTGGTGTAAACCATCGCATCCAGAGTGGGTTGGGTTGGAAGGGACTTAAAGCTCATCTCATTCCACCCTCAGGTCAGAGCTCTATACCCAAATAAAGACATTTTGGGGGGAAGTTATCGCAATTACTCTCTTCCTTCCTGCGATATATGTCAGTAGAATGGATGGATACAGTTTTCCTGAGGCTATCCTACACCAAGTTGTCCTTATGCTGTTTCCTATATCTAAGTTTCCTCCACGTTTTACAGCTTTGGAGCTTAAATCCATAGAACATCGATCCTAAAAATGGATTAGTCGAGGTCAGTGGCTGACAGTGCACAGCCGATATTGTAAATAACCCTGTTTATGCAATGCCAACAGTGCTTCATTACTCCACGAGACATTTCTGTACAAGTATTTCTGACCAGCCATAGAATTACAGGATGGTTTCAGCTGGAAGGAACCTTAAGGATCATCCTATTCCACGCCCTGCCATGGGCAGGGACACCTTCCACTATCCCAGTTGCTCCAAGCCCCAATGTCCAACCTGGCCTGGAACCCTTCCAGGGCTGGGGCTGCCATTCCAGGCGTGAATGGCGCCCTTCGGGCACAAACCTCCTACTTTCAGCACTTCCAGAGCTCCAGCCGCCGCGGGGCCGGACTCACGGTGAGGGGCGCCATCCTTCCCCGCGGGGTGAGCGCCGCCGGGCGTTCCTGGGGGCAGGTCCCGAGTCCCCGGAGCGGGTCCGGTGTCCCTGAGGGGACGCGGAGCGGCGCGACCCCGACCCTCCCTCAGCTCCTCCCTGCGAGACTACATTTCCCAGCGTGCCCGAGGGTGGGGCAGTGCGGGGCCTGCGCGGTGACGTCACCAGGAGGGGCGTGGCCTGCGCCAGCGTGAAGCGGGGCAAGCGGGGAAGGACGCGGGGCGAGCGCGCGGGAGGGCGCGAGGGCCCCGGCCATTGGCTGCCGCGGGGGCGCGCGCGTGTGCGGGGGGGGCGCGCCCGGCCATTGGCTGGGGGGGGGGGGCGCGCGCGCCGGGGGCGGCGGCGGCAGGAGCGGGACCGGGAGCCGTGAGGGGCTGAGGAGGCGGCGGCGGGACCGCGACCGGGAGCGGGTCCTTCCTCCCTCCCTCCCTCCATGGGGCCGGGGGCGGCCCTGCCCCGCCCCGCCGCCGCCGTCGTGAAGTGACAGCGCGCTGCGAGGCCGAGGCGCTGCTGCCGGCCCGGCACGGAGCGGGGGGGTGGGGGGGTGTCCGGTGAGTGAGGCGGCGGCGGCGGCCCGGGCTCGCCCCCGCCGCCGCCCGGGGGTCTCAGCGTGAAGGGGCCGGAGCGGAGCGGCCGCGCCATGAACTACCAGCAGCAGCTGGCGAACTCGGCAGCCATCCGGGCCGAGATCCAGCGCTTCGAGTCGGTGCACCCCAACATCTACTCCATCTACGAGCTGCTGGAGCGGGTGGAGGAGCCCGTGCTGCAGAACCAGATCCGCGAGCATGTCATCGCCATCGAAGGTGAGACGGCGGCCCCGGCACGGCGGGGAGAGGGAGCGAACGGCAGAGGGTGCCCCAAAACCTCCCCCAGCCCCTGGCCCTGCACCCCCCAAAACCTCCCCCAGCCCCTGGCCCTGCGCCCCGAAAACCTCCCCCAGCCCCCTGCTCTGCTCCCCCGCACCAAACGTCCGCCAGTCCTGCTCTCCGTCTCAGGCCTCCCCCAGCGCATGGCTGTGTTTATCCACCCCCCACCCCCCCTTCCCCAAGACCATGGCTCTGTTTATCCATCCTCCCCCGGCCCATGGCTCTGTTTCTTACCGCTCCCTCCCTGGTCCCCTTCTTCCCCCCTCACCGCCACCCCGTAAATAGCCTTGTCCCCGCCGCCCCGCCTCCTCCATGGCCCTACTCCCCCTGATCTCCCCAGCCCAGGGTCCTGCTCCCCAGCTCCCTCCATCGCCCCCAGCCCCTTGCACTGCTCCCCCCTGTGCCCCCAGCCCCTGGCCCGCGGCTCCTGGGGAGCAGCCGCCGCCTCCCCGCTCCGGGCTGCCTGCCCTTCCTTCCCCCCTAGTGGCTGGCGATTTCAGGGAGCCGGAGGTGTTCCCGCTTGGTCCCCATCATTTCCTCGGCGCTGAATGCCCCGGGTGGCCCCTCTGTTGGGATTTGTGGGGTTCAGAAGTTGTTCTGTTCCTCGTCCGCTGCTGCTGTGCGGGATTCCTGCGCGCTGGGGTACGGTGGGAAGGATGATGCTCGCTCTGCCTGCAGAAGGGTTCGGGAAAATGAAATTTTCTTCGGCGCTCCCTGCAGCATGTGATGGAGACAGCGTGGGGCTGTGGTTTGGTGGTGTGAAGTGGGTAAACAAGACGTGCAGCTGGGTTACAGAGCGGTGTCGGTCTGTGCAGTAGTGTAAAAACAGGTCGGGAGGCAAGATGGAGATAACAGCCCTCTAAGCTTAGATTTATGTGCATCTGTCCCCGCAGGAGCACTACAGAGGCTTGAACTGCTTAGGATGCACAAAATAAGGAAAGACATCACCAGCGTAGGGAAGTCTGCAGATATTTTTTCTGAACTGTTGGTTGAGTTAAAAAGAGCAAGCGGTATTGACTAGGAATATGTATTTTGTGGAGAAATTTATGACTTATTTTGCATGATAACTTGCTGAGCTTCACATCGTGTGCTTTTCCAACTGGAGTATCCTGTGGCTGTTTTGGAAGGGATTCAAGGTAGCAAGCAGAGCGTGATGTACAGCAGCCGAGATAGAGCTGCCTAAAACCGTCTTGTGTTGGTGGCCTAGCTGGTCTTTAAATGATATGTAATCAAAAAGTCCCGATGGAAAAGCTGCTATTGAGATTGTTGCCTGAAAGATTTATTTGTGTGCCTCTTGAGCAGCGGAGCTTGAATAGACAGACATCCTGGTTCTTGCAGTTAACATTTTGGGTTTGGAGTGTTGTGTGGCGCGGCAGGGAGGCTGGCAGTGCCTGTCACTTATTACAGAGCAGTCCCCAGTTCAGCAGCTACATCTGACCGAGTGTGCGCCAGAGATTGGTGCGTATTCTCTGTTTTATTAGTCACCACTGAGGTTATGGTGTGGGGCTGTCCCTTCCTGAGGGTGCTTTGCCTTTTCTTTCCTCTCCCGAGGAGTTTAAAACTTCTGGTGGGAAGCACTGTCCCCTTCTCCGTGCTGCTGGAGGTTGGGTTTCTGCGGGGTGGATGATGCCTGCGGCAGAGCGTTTTTTCAAGTGGTAATTAATGCATGTTTCCGTGGTATAAATGTGTTTGTGAATAAGATGCTTGGGCTCTAGTGATGTGCCAGGCTGGTGTGGAAGTGGGAGGAGGATGTGAAGCGCTGGGTGTAGTTATCTCCTTAGCATGTGACTCGCGATAGTCTTTTCATGTATTAATGATTTCTGTTACCTAACTGTGGCTCAGCTCCTTTGTCAATCACAAAGATTTGAAAACCAAAATAGCAGTCTAAAAACATGTTTCAAGAGCTGAGAGGATGAGTAAAACCTTCACAGATAATTTGCTGTCTAAGTTTTATTGGACACTGAGTCATGAGAGCAGTAGCTCTGATAGATAGGAACGATTCATCTAGAAAATGAGTGTATTGTATGTCTTCTGAGGGCTCTCCAACCAGCTCTTAAATATTTAAAAATTGAATAGTTACAGAGTTAGAGGTAAAACAACAACTCCTCACTCCTGTGGATTACAGCTCCACCGGGCTGTATTTTTGGTGAACCTCCTTTAGCTAACTCTTTCTCACTGAGAGCAGCTTTTAAATCCGTGTGGTAGTGCCACGTGTTGCATGTAGGAAAAACAGACATTGGGTTGTGGTGGTTGCCTTCCAATTTTGCTGCAGAGAGTTTAGTGTTGTACTGATAACTCCCCAAATCACAAAATCTTTTAACCTCAGGGTGCTTGAGGTTCACTGACAGGAGTTGTGGTGTGGTTGGCATGTGGCTGCTGAGAAAATACGAAGTAACTTCCTGGAAGAGTTCCTTCCACTGCAAGGAGAGCTGTACCCCGTAAAGAGAAGAACTTGTTAGTTCAGGCTGCTTTAAACATCAACTCCAACCTACATGTGCTCCTTGAACTGCTTATTTGATACTCTCCTGCTCAAGAGAGGCTTGACAGCTCTGGAGAAGAACCTGCTTGGAATCTTAAGCAATTTGGGACTTTCAGTGAGGTAGAGTTCCTATTAGTGATCCCTAGAGTTTTCTTTTCTACATGGAGTGGCACTGTCTTTCCAGCACAGGTTTTATTGGCAATGTAAATCCTCTTCCTTTTTGCATTTGGAGTTCCTCTTACATTTGGAGTTCCTAGGAGTGTCTAGGCATACTTGCTGGACCAAAGACTGTTGAAATAATCTGAAATTCAAACTCGCCCTTCAGCAGCATTGTTTATATTCGAGTGCAAGAGTGCTGTCTAATATGAAGAGAGCAAGTGCTCAACTGGGTCCTGAATTGTCCTTACTTTTTTTGCACAGAGATTTCTTGCCTTGTGTTATTCTAAGTTACATGTGATACTGGATAAAACAGTTCTGGGTCATAGAGCTTCATTAGTTTTTCCTCAGTGGATAAAGGTGCTAAAATAAAAGTGGACTGCTTCCAGGTTCTTGCATGTCTGTAAGTTGTGGAGTCAACAGTTCAAAAGCATTTGTTCTGTATTTTTTGTGGGAAACTCATGCTAAGTAGCCAGTCAGTTTTAGAGTAACTCAGACTGTTTTATTAGTTTATTGACAGTGTAATTAATATTACTAGTCCATTACACAGACTTTACCATAGTAAAATCTGCCTCCCCATGTTCTGTAGTTGACAGCATCACTGCTTGGTCAGCATTAAACATTCCTTATACCAAGTATGTTGTGTGCTTAGAAGCAGGGAGAGAAAATATGAATTGCCTTCAGTGGTCTTTGGGTTACTGAAAATACCTTGAGGTTCCACGGTTTGGTGATCTGCAAGGGCAGGGAACAGCTGAATGTATCAGTTCCAGTGTCTCGCTATCCAGGCTGAGACTCGCACTATATTTTTATAAACTTTAGCAAGATGGAAAACCAAGGAAAGATAGTGGAAAACCCAATTTTTAATGCTTCACAAAAAGACTTTGAAACACTTTAGCCAAGATGTTGTATGCATTATTAATAATCTATAAAAATACTAATATCCTTAGTACCACGCTGATGCAGCAGGTGTTGAGCATCTCAAATAGTTTTATTTACTTATTTAAGGAGAAATTATTGCTTTAGTTGGTAAGAATGCCATACCAGGCATCATGTGGGTATGAATTGCTGTGTTCTGGAGCATTTTGTGATCTTTAGTCTAGTTTTTCTGGTAAAAGTAATTTTTGAAAAGGCATGTTGTAAATGCTAGTTTTAATTTTGAAATGATGATTATTAAGTGATTATGGAGAAATAATGTAAGTCCTAGGGGAAATGAGATTGTACATTTGGAAGTAATGGCTCAAGGCAGTGCGAAGATACACTGGCAAGTGTGTGGGTGGGAGAAAATGGGAGAAGATACGAACCTTGCTTTATTTTTTTCCTTCTGGTCACTTTTAAAAGTACTGTTTCCTGAAAATAAAGTAATTGAGGGTGGAGCTAGAACTCTTGAAGTACGGGAGCCTTAGAGGCATCTGATTGTTGCAGCTCTCCAGCTTTGCAGCCCCTTGGAAGCTGGCATTGAGTGTGTTGAGAACAAAGTTACGGCGGGAGTTACACTCAGTCCAGGAGATGAAGCAGCAGCAGTGTCTGAACACTTCTGCTGCTGAGGACGGCTGAGACAAACTACTTGAAAAATACATGTGCTGCAAAAGCATTGTTTTCTCTAGGGAAATACGAGAGTACAGCTGTTCCAGGCCAGCGTACACAGGGCTTGGAGCTACCTGGGATGGTGGAAGGTGTCCCTGCCCCTGGCAGGGGGTGGAATGGGACGGACTTTAAGGCGCCTTCCAACCCAGACCATTCTGGGATTCTCCGGGTCCTTGTTACATTATTTCAATACATCGAAGGAATGGTGGCATAGTTCAGCTGTTTAGGCATCACTGACCAAAGCTGAAGAAACCCGCAGATAGCACATAAAACAATTGCATCTAGAAACCATAATAGCAATTGGCCCCTTTGAGCTTTTGTTACGTTTGAATCTTGGAGCTGTGGCTCAAACCATGTAATCTGACAGATCAATCTGATTCTCCCAACAGCCATCTTGTTTCAGATTGCCGGGTGAGCACAACAGAGCATGGGAATGCTGTTTTTGTTGGTTTGCTGGGGGATTAAATCCAGGTGATTCAGGTGTGGGGAATCTGCCCACAGAGCTGGTGAGTAAGTGTATCCAGGTAGATTCTGAGCTTGCACAAACACAGTAAGCATTGTTTTGGGTGAGGATTGTTTCCTGTCACAGCCAGAGCAACGTGTTGGGGACAAGTCTCTTGATGCCCTTTTCTGCTGATTGTGCACGTGCACCTCTGTGCCCTGAGCTGTTAACCTGGCTCACAGGTAACATTCAGAGGGTGCTTAGCACGGAGGGTGCTGAGGTCCTGGCACAGGGTGCCCAGAGAAGCTGGGGCTGCCCCTGGAGCCTGGAAGTGTCCGAGGCCAGGCTGGACAGGGCTTGGAGCAGCCAAGGATAGTGGGAGGTGTCCCTGCCCGTGGCAGGAGGTGGAATTGGATGATTTTGAAGATCCCTTCCAAACCAAACCATTCTGTGATCTACTCTTATTGTTTGTAGACCTCCAGTGTGAAGGAGTTGGTGAAACGCAGCACATGTTTTGCTGTTTGTGTGGCTCATATGCAAATGGAAAGATATTTCTTTTTAATGCTGAAGATGTCAGACTCCAGCGTGTGGGTAAACAAGAAGATTCAAATGCGTGGTATTAACTGTACTTGCACGGTAAACCAAAAACTAGGTTTGGTAGTTGTGTCTGAAGTTCCTGGAATGTCTTACTCTGGCTTTAAATTATATGCTTCACTGCTGTTCTCTGCAAAAGCTGCATGATTAAATATCAGATGCTTTTGAGCAAGCGCAGAAGACTTACAGATCAAGAGGAAAGCCTTAAACCATTAACTTGTGAGGATAACTTCTTTCCCCGGGGCAGAAAAGGAGACCTGCTGTGGATCAGCTGATGTTGATGGAGCAAATGTGTAGCGAGGCTTTGGAGTTTTCAGGGAGTGTGCCGGCCTTCTCCCACCGTTTTCTTTGGGAGATTAGTTGAAAGCAGCAGGCAATAATGCTGATACAAGAGTTCGTGCTGCTGTGTATACATATCACTGTTTTTATTTCTATTTAAATTGGCAAATGAGTCCTGCTCCCTGAGAGGGGGCACCAGGAGGGCAGTGCAGCAGATTTTGGATTTGCTTTTGCTCAGCTCGGGCACTTGGGAAAAGGAAACACTTTGGAAGCTGGGTTGCTGTGTTTGTGTTCTGCATTGTACTGAGCAGTAACAAATGGCAGTTGTGGTTTCCGGGAGGTGACATCGGTGCTCAAGCTAAGTGTCTTCACAGGACTTATTGTCCAATTAGGAGAAGTGCTTCTTTTCCAGCACTTGAAGCAGCCATGGTCTTAGCCTTAACTTTGCCACCTGAAGGAATAGGTCTGTGTCTTTGATCATGCTGTGAAAACTGAGGTGGGAATATGAGGTATGTCATTAATTGCTAATATTTAAGGGATGCACTTACAACTGTAAGGCTGCAGTATGTTTGTAAGTGAAATTAAAAAAATCCCACAATCTTTTTGGCTAATGAAAGAGTCTTGGACAGTGCCAGGCAGTTGAACAACTCCCGAGACTTCAGGAATACTCTGTTCTCTACTGTGTCACCACTGGTTTTGTCCTTACCAATGAGCAAGGTGAATGGTAGCGTTGATATTTTTAGCAAATCTTTGAAGTAAAGGTAATGTAAGCTCCAGAAAAATCTCAGAACTCAGTTGCATCTCAACTGTGTGACCTTTTGCTGACAGTGCATTTCAAACATCCCTTTCTGCAATTGTTAGTTTTTATGTGAGGGGTTTTCTGTGTGACCTTTGTACGCACGGCTTTCTATCAGTTGTGGAACAAATCCAAAATGATTGCTTAGTAATCTACAGTGGATGAAGTTTTCTGTTCTGAGACAGCGAGTGGTATATTCAATAGTTTTGATAATCCTAATGTCTGTGGGAGTAAGAGATTTGTCTTCTGTTACATTAGTTTTTGTCCTTGACTGCCTTCAAGCACTATTTGTACTTTGAGTCACCTGTACTGAGGGAGAACTGTGGCTCAGCTTCTCTTTTGTGTTCCTGCCTGTCCTCACACCATGAAACAGGGCAAAGACAGTGCCAGATGTGGACAAGTTGGGATGCTGCTGAGTTTTGATGTTTGACTTTTGTGATTTCTGTACCAATGGAGACTGAAAAGGAGGGTGATTTTAGCCTGGAGTCTGTAAGGAGAGACTTTCCAACTACTTCCTGGTAGTTTTTGATCTGAAGTTGTTTGCAGTTAATTTGTGCTTCTCATGTAATTGTGCTAGGGTTATAAACGCAGCATAAATCTTGTGATCCATGTTAGAAATAAAGTAATGTCCCACTTAGATGTATCTTGGCTACCAGGAATCTAGGATTTCTTAGAAAGTTTGTTTTAAATTTTAGTCCCGAGGTGGAAACGGTGAGGATGTCAGGTTTCCTTGGTGGTGGTGAGTCCATTGTGGGCAGCTGGCAATTCCAAAGCCCTCTGGAAGTATTTAATCATTTTTTTCTTAAGTGGGTAGAAGCAGATGTGTTATTTAATCAGTATGTGCACACTCAGCCTCATTAATGCAATTCCAGGATCCTGACTAATCTATTTGGAGCCTGCATAGTGGTACAGATGACAGGATGTTAAGATAGTGGTGCATTTCTAAACCAGAGAATGACTTGTTCTTTCACTTTTCTTTCTTATTGCTTAAATAAGCTTCAGTTAACCACTTCAGGAAGCCAGAGCTAAAACCACAGGGTTGATCTGTGTGAAAGATGTAATTTCAGTGTTTCCTTTGTAGCTTTACTAGTTTACATAGTTGGATAATGAATGAAAACCCAGTGATGAGACAGTTACTTTGTTTGGTAATTTCCCCTTTTATCCCAAGGAAAGATACAGGCAAGCAAAGGGACTCTGGGGAGCACTGGAATTGAATCTATAGCTTTGGGTGTATTGCTTTGTGTTTGGCTGTGAGAAGCTTAAATTTTCAATTTTTTTTCATTGTTTTAAAGGGATTGAGCAACTGTTTATAGCTTAGAGCAAATCAATGCTCAACATGACTTAACTCAAAACCTCGACTTGCTAGTGCTTACATTTTCTATTAAACTAAAACCACAGATGTTGTTCCTTTTAGTAAATTTCTTATTAATTCTACCACTGTCTCTGTAATTTACAGCTGTCTTCTCCAGTACCATTACCAGAGGGAGGAGTGACACAGCCAGTCAGTCACCGTGGCAGGGCTTTGTAGCAGTCAGTGCTGGGTTATACAGATACAGTGGGTTCGAATGTGAGAGATCCTTATCTTTGTTTGAGCTTCTCATGCTCAGGACAGCAGCCAGGACGCCTGTCTTTTTGGTATCACAGCAACTGTGCTCTCCAGAGGAAATATGCTAAAAGCATGGCACTGGAATGCCCAGACAGCAATCATTTAAATGGATCCTATTTAACCTGGCAAGTGCTGGTGTGTCTGAGTTAACCCCTTGTGTGCCAGGAGCTGTTTGCATCACTTGGGCAACATCCCAACTCAGCTGCCTGGCATGTGAATTTGGAGATGGCCAGTGTGTGGACAAATAGCAGTTTTGTGCCTGGGTAGAATAATCTCGGACTTGGAAGTTTTAGTGTTGAAGAGATGCTACTTTTCCTATTTTTCTTTTTTTCCCCCCCAAATTCTCCCCCAGTATCTGCAGAACCCTTTGTTATGGCATCACTAGCAGCCCGAAGCTGTGTTGGGGACGTTAGGTTGGATTTTAGGAAAAGGTTCTTCCCCCGAGGGTGCTGGGCACTGCCCAGGCTCCCCAGGGAACGGGCACAGCCCTGAGGCTGCCAGAGCTCCAGGAGGGTTTGGACAGCTTGCCCAGGGTGGGATTGTTGGGGTATCTCTGCAGGGAGGGGGTTGGGCTCCATGATCCTTGTGGATCAAGATTATTCCTGCTCAGGAGATTCCGTGGTTCTGGAGGGTGACCTTGCTGTGCAAGATCAGACGGTGTTTGGACAGCTGCTGGTTTTCATCCAGCAGTGAATTTCCTCAAAGATACACCAGCCAAACTCAGGGAAAGGCTCCATAACTGGGAAAGTGAGGAAGGAGATTGAAACGTCTAAAGGCCGTGAATGGATTGATAAACATGAAGTTGAAATTCATGTCCAGGTCCAGGAAACAAGTAGGCTTGCCTAGAAACATAGGGAGAGTAGTTTTAGAGCTATGTAAATGCATTATAGAAAGGATGTAGGAGTGTTCTCAAAGCATAAAAATGATTGTGGCCTTTGCAGTTTAAATCTGCTGCTTTGAGCTAGGCTAGCAGGTGCCAATTGATGGAATGGTCCTTTTCCCACCTGCTTTCTGTACTGTTACAGCCAGAATTACTCATTCAGTGAAATTCCTTCAGGTGGCTTGGCTTATAGTAATTTTCATGTCTCCGGGGCAAAAATCAGGTCATCCCTCAGCCTTCCTGTGGCAGCTGTAGGACATGAATGCAGCCAAGAAATCCACAAAGCCAACTTAGGGCAGCAGGAACCAATGGCACTTCTTGTCATAGACTTGGCCTAAGAAATTACCTGTGTTGCTTTCAAAAAGTTGATCTGACTGCAGGGTGCAGAGGATCTCCTGGAAACTTATTTCATCCATTTAGTAATGCTGGAATAGTAAGAGGGAGTAATTGAGCTGCCATTGGATTCTTAGGTTAGAATATTGATGTATTTTCTTTTGTAAATTTTACATAATAGTCTGAGTTAGGCCGCAGTGACTGAGTTGTTCCTGATGTGGAAAGAGAAAACATTAATTAATATTAGGTCATAGTAAACTGTTGCAGCCATAGTACAGCGCATGGACAGGCCTGGTAGGTGTTTATATTTAGGTGAGGTGGTTGACATGACAAATTTGGCCTGTTAAGAAATAATCAAAAGTCAGAGATAGGCACTTACTATGACTGAAGTGACGTACAGCTTAATATCTGCTGCTGTGGGAGGCAGGTTATGGAGCAGGTATGAAGAGAGAGAAAGATGGGCTGTAAATCTCTGATTTGGATCACTGTTGAGCACTAAAACTAGAATGATAGCTTGGAAAGTCTTTACAGATGTGAGGATTTTGATAATAATAAAAATCACTTTGTCGAGAATTGCACCATCTCTGTTTCTGGCCAGAAGGTGTTATTGGTTGTGCTGCCAAGGGTACAATTGTCAACTATCAAAGCTAGTAAATAATGACAACGGAGGAAAATTATGTACCATTGCTGTCATGAACATAAAATCAATGATGTAGCAGAGTTTAAAGTGCTTTTGTAGTAAAGCTTTGTTCATATTTTCAATACATGCTAAAGAATTAATAGGATTATTTTCTTTCCACTGTGAATAAATCCGAGTAATAGTTTTCCTTCCTAAAATTAGTTTTGGATTGCTGTTCAGGCTTGGGGTTGAAAGATTTCTGAGAGTCCCTGGGCCAGCTTCTGAGCCCCTGCACAGGGTGGTGACATGAATGACGGATGATGAGACTGTAGGAACTGACAATTGTGCTGGTATGTTCCGAATACAGCAGACGTGTATAGCTGCAGCCTGAGTGCAGGTGGGACCCTGCTGGAGTGGTTTATCATTTTTCTATGGCAATTCTGCTACTTGAATGGCAATCTGTAGTTCCACCCTTGGAGCTGAGTAAATGAAAGCAGGGAGGGCCAGAAACAAGCTGAGGAAAACGATTCCTATACCCTGAGGCAACTCATCCATTTAGTCCCCTTTCATTATTTTTCTCATGCAAAATAAGAGTCTAATTTTAACCTGCATTAATTAAGCTTCAAAAATGCCTCACCGCTATGAGGTTGTGGCATTTAATAGTGTCTGGATGTACAACAGTACATCAATTTATGGTGGAAGGATCTGGCTGTTGACTTACTTGAGAATGAAATTTAGGTAGGGTGGGGCACAGCTTGCTGCGGGCAAAAGCTGGGCTGGATACCCAGGTGTGTGAGCCTGAGCTGGAGGAAGGGATGTGTGTCGGGATCTGGGTGCCAGGCCATCAGTACCTACAGCACACACCTGCCTTGATAGCTGCTTAATATCTGATAAAAGCAGTATTGGAGCTGAGCTCAGGAGCCCTAGGTGGCTTCCAGGAAGAGATCCCTTCTCTGGGAATATTTTGCTTACTGGAACATCTTGCTTCCCGCATAATAGGATGCAGTCAGAGGGTTGCTGGTTTGATTTATGATGCTAATTGGCGTGGTAGTTGATGTGAACTGCATGTACTAATTGCTCACTTGCTAATCCTTTCCAAATTATCTGACAAAAGCTTTTAGGATGGAGCATTACATGTGTTTTAAAACTGGTCTGCAGACAAACGTAAACAACTGAGGGGCTTGTTTTGCTTTAAATGCGGAATTCAAGTGCTGGTCCATTTTAGTCACTGTAAAGTTAAAGCAGAAATTCAGTTGCTTTTATGTAGTCTCATTATTGTTCTTTGTGGGATTTAAACACAGCTGAAAAAATATTCCAGAACATGCTTCCCCTCAGCTTTAAGCTGGAAAATTGCCATCATCTATATGGTAATAGTTTTTATGTGTTATCTGTATGGTGAAGGCAGAGTATGTCTGTCTGTGCAGCTTTATGTAATGGAAAACACGGTGTGCCTTTTGAGTTGGTGGTGGTGATGTCAGTGCAGCAGAAACTGCAGTGGGAAAACATAAGGAAAATAAAATGGAGATATTCATGCAGTGTTGGGATAATGAAGGCATTTTGGCTGTGATTCTGGTTGAGGATATATGCTTTGACTCTTTCACTGTGCAAAGCAATGAAGTTTAATATAAACCAGGGAGATTTTGTATTTCCAGATTGATAGGGAAAATCCTGATGTTCGATTATGGAATGCAGTAGTCTAAAGAGATGACTTTTACCTGTTCTTAAATAAGGCCAGAGCTGTTTCAGGAGGGAGCTGGTTCTTCACACTGAGAATTGTACAGGCTGCTCTCTGTGTGAATAGGGAGGGTTGCTTTGCTTCTGTAACATATTGCATTAAAGTGGGTGTTTGACAAAATGATCATTAATCTATCTCAAACTTAATATTTCAAGGTGATTTAGACACTTTAATCATATCAAATTTTCTAATTTGAGCCTGACTGGCTCGCTCTCACAGCGAGCACTGAAATGAGATTACAGACAGCTGAAAGAAATTAGTCAATTTGGAAGCAAAAAGCATTTAAATACAGGTGTTTGGCTGTGATTTGAATATAGCCTGTCAACAGCAAGAGGCAAAATACTTCAGTGACCTAAAAAGTGCAAATATGTCCCTTTAGGGATTACTTGTTGTTAGGTAATGACATGTTATTAAAATTAAAGCTCACATTTATATCCCTTGATTTGCTAAGTAGGCCAATAGCTTTTGAAAAACTTGGTTGATAAATGGGGAAAATGAATTTTGTCAGAATTTGTAGGGACGCAGGTAACTACTGCTGGTGTTTTGGATGATTATTTTTTTAATTAATATGTAAATAAGGTGGTGTACTCAGGCTGAACCAGCTACCTGCTAGAAGCTTGAATACAAATCCCATCATCTTGGAAGAAAGCAGCACTGGAGTGTTTTAGAAGTTGTCTGGTATTCCTGAATTCCAGTGAAAGGTGCTGTCAGAGGAACCTGTGTTACCATGCAACGTGGAGACATTTCTCCTCCTCGCCTGACATTCTGCAGCTGGTTTTGTGTACCTCTCACACTGTGTCTCTACTCAGCAGGTGGAAATATTGCCTGCTAGGTAAGTGGTGATATTTGATAAAAGCTGGTGAGTGATGCCACATTCAGGAAATGAAATATGGATAAATTACAGTCACAAAAGGGATTAGATCTTTTTCAAACGAGATCATTGAGATTGTAAGTTAAAAAAAAAAATCCAAAACAACAAGGTGCTACAAACAGGGATGAACATAGTTGTGTAAATCTGTGTTCTTCCTGAGAATGAACTGTGTCTGCTATTTCAGCATCTGTCTCTTGTTTGTCTCGGTGAACTTGATGCCATCAATAAAAAGGCTGTTCCTAGCTAGGTATGTCAGCAGAGACTGGACATTTATTGTCCTCAGGATAATCTATGCCCTGGATAGGGAGTAAGGTACAGGTTTCACTGGGAATAGTGTGTGGAGAACACTAGATAGTGCCAGAGAAACCCTCTCCTACCCTGTGACTCTTTGTTTGGGTTGGTTTCTGCTGTAATCAGTCCTGGGTCCTGGGCTGTGTGATGGCTCTGCTGTGAGGATCACCTCTGGATTGAAGAAAATTGTTACCTGTGGGTGTAACAGGCACTTCTTACAAATTCAGGAGTTAAAAACTAAAATCAAGAACAAGTGCAGTGGGCTTGAACTTGAAGACACCTGATTGAAATTTACATAAAGGTCTAGAACAGCAGCAGTGATGGCAACAGGATAATGCTGATTATGAACTGTCCTCCAGATTGTGTATTGCCAAATTGTTGTATTACTGTCCTGTACAGAATCAATTGAAAAAGCAAAGAATTAGACAAGCCTAATTTTAGTCCAGCTTTTAAAGCAGAATGTAAAACCTGAGTCTTAGGAAATAGTACAGTAAACACCTTGAACATGTTGCCTCTGTCACAGTGACAGTGGCTCATCTGTTAGCAGCCACGATGGGTTTTGTGTTTCGGGTGCTGTGGCCGGGCTACTGCAGGAGCGATTCCGCATTGAGCAGGGGGGAACTGAAAGCCCAGTGTGGTTGCTGCTGGCCCTGGAGCTTGAATCAATTGCTAAAAATTTACATGGAGATGTGTCTGTCTGCAACCCAAAACGCCCGAGTGAAAACCAATGGACTTCAAAAGCCTGGGAGCTGCATGTGTGAGTATTCTGTTAGGTTTGATGTCCTTGGGAATGTGGGCAAGTGGAAGCTGTGATGCTGATGAGGGATGTGACCATCATGGGGAGAGAGCGTGGGATTTGTTTTCTAGCTGTAATAGCTTCTAAGTAATTCCTCTGGAGCTGTAAAAATGGATTTTAATGGTCAAGATAGCTGTATATGCTTGAGCTATGGGGTAGTGAGTGGTTTCCTCACTTGCAAGGAGCATTTTTTGCTCAGTTTGCCTCCAAGCAGGACAAACAGGCCATTGAACATAGGTGATGGCTGGAATGTAGCAGCTTCAGTGTACATTGCTTCTACTCTCCCAAACTTCTTGAGTGCTTGCAGGCTGTTGGCTTTTGGAAGCAAAAATAAGCCAAATTCTTGTAGTAGTCAAGGACCAGCAGCTGTTCTGGGAGACTTTGAGATAGGAACTAAAATTACATAACTTGTGAGAATTTTGAAGGCTTCTGGATTATCACTTTAGTGTGCTTGAACATTGTGAAGGGATTTGCTGGATCTGGTTCTTCTTCTGGTTCCTGGGATTGCCAACTTTCAGGCTAATTTCTATATTTAGACATTTATGTGTGCTATGTAATAATGAGCAGCTGATGTAAAAGCAAATATTTTTAACTGCTTGGCACTTGTTTAATTTGCATCTTACATCCACTTGGCAGCAAATGTATGAATTTGCAGTTAACTTTTACCTGTTTAAAATAAAACCCAGTGTATTAATTTCTTTAAAAGAACAGTAAATCAAATTACTTGTATTTATGTTGCATTCAAGTGGGAGGTGATGGGGAGTGTTCCTAAGAAGGAATGGATAAGGGCTAATGACAAATTGTGATACAAGGTGGAAATAACTGAGATTGAAAATCAGATCTGTTTTCTGTAACGTGTTTTCCATCCAGGGGCTGACTTGCATAAAGCCAGCATACTGCTTTAGCTTCTGCTCTTTGTTTACTCTTGAGGAGGTGGAAGCTTTATGTTGAGAAAAGGACACAGAATTTGTTGTCTCCTTATAACATGTGGCTGATTGCTAATCTTATGGAAATGATGTATTGAGCAGATGAGACCTGATTAATAATAAATAAAGATGCTGAGAGTGGTTTGGGGGGGGGAATTAAGCTTTTATTTTAATTCTTTTTAAACCCCCACAGAGTAAAGCCTCTTTAAGCTAGTCAGGTAAGCATAGTCTGTAACCTAGGATTATATTACTCTGCTCCTTTGTGCCTTAGAATTACTACAACCTCCATTCAACTCGAATTCAAAATGAGGTGACGTGCTGCCTGATTCCCAGGTTGGATTTAGCTGAAAGTAATACTAGAAATGTGCAAGACTTGTGGTAAAGTTGAGCAGCAGAATATAAACTTGCTAAAAACAGAGGCAGATCTTCACGGCCTTCTGAGAGCGTAGTGGAAGAGTGGGTGAGCCTGTGATATTTAATCTGCTGCTGCAGAGCTGATAGGCTGGTGGAGGGCTCTTGGCTCTGGTGAATTGCTGTCTTACCCCCAAATGTGCTTTTCCTCAAGGAGCAGAAGCAGGGTAGGATGCTGCACAGAAACTCTTGCTGCTGAACACCTCAGTGGGCTGTGAAATAACTTCCAGGCCCTAACAAACTTGAACCTGTTTCTCTGGGAGAGAAGGTTCTTCCAGAGCAAACCATATTAAGGAAAGCGAATCTAGTCTTCATTCTAAATGTTTGATTACCCTTGACTCTGCAAAGTTGTTCTTTTTTGGAGGATGGTCGGGTTGTCTGTTAGACTTGTCACTGAAAGACACCAGTTTGTTACAATCCCAACACCCACTGTAGTGGAAAGCAAAGGATTTCTCTAACTTGGTAAATCTGTATCCGAGGCTTGAGTGAAATCAGCAGCATGTATCTGAAGTCAAGTAATGCTAATGCTGCTTGGTGTTGGCTACTTTGTACGGTGTAATCTTAAGTGATTTTGTAATTAATGGGTGACTGTGGTAATCCCTTAATGGTGAGATAATTGCAGCACTTAGAGGAGCAACTGTTGGCCAAAACACACAAGTTTTGCATTGGGTAGCTTGCATTTTGTGGAAAAAGTATTATTTATCCCCAAGTTCATGGGTGCTTGAGTCCCGAGTACATTTGACTCACTCAGTCCCTCTTCCCTGTCTGTCTGCACTACGAAATCAGAGGACTCCGTAGCTGATTCCCTCTGTCAGTGACTCTGGGAAACCATGGAGTGCTGTAGAGATGAGAATCCTGCCAATATAAACTTTCCATGGAAACATTATCAGGAAATTGAATTGAATGAAAAAAATAAGCTAACAGGCCAGCCTAGATCAGCCTTCTCGTGTTGTCCTAATGCTTCCTTTTCCCTGGCTAACCTGATACTGAGGTGTTTGAGTAGTCTGATAATGGATGAGTGCAGATACAGCCCAGTCAGAGCAGTAACCCTGCTCAAAACATAGGTCATCAGCTTTTCAGAAATGTCATCTTGTATTTCAGTGAAAAACACTGGGTTTATGTCTTCAGGTTCTTAGTACACGTTAAATTTGCATCACAAGTTACAAAGCTTTAGTGAAAGGTTCTCTGCATTGCTGAACAATTACCCATATAATTTTCACCTTTTATTTTTAAGATATGATACCAGGAGTTAGGAACTTGAAGCAAAAAGTGCTTGTGAGCAGAATGCACAGTTCACAGGATTTCAGGGTAAATCAATGAATTTTCTTTGCTGTTGTACTTCCAGTAAAGCTAGGAATGTTGGAAATTTCGTTTACCTTGTTTTCTAAACACTCAGGGGTCAGATCGTATGTTGAGAATTTTTTTAAATTGTAGATGTGCTCAGTGGAGATAAATGGTCTATCTAACTGTAATATGTCTGCTACAAGTACTGCTGCATTTCTGTGCAGTTTCTTTCCATCTCCTTGTTTTAAAACCTTTCCTAAATCCTGTGGTTCTCATATTGATACTCTCAAATTCTAAAATCTAAACTTGGAGAAAAACGTTGCAATGATGGAAGAGTTGCAAATTTTGAACAGTGTTGCCAGATCCAAGGCAATCTCATTTCTAATGTGTTACTCTTGAATATTCAGAGTATGCAAACAGGAGGAAGTTTTCTCTTTTAAAGTTTGTGTCCTTTGGGGAGTGAGAGACATCTGAGACAAATCTGTTGATATAATGTTACTGCATTTCTGCTAGATAGATATTAGTTAAGCTGTATAATTTTTTTTTTTTGAGAAAGACTCGTTTAAAAACAGATTTCAAGTTGTTAATTCATGTATTCTACTTTCTGTTGGTATTTTTTGCCTGGAGGTGGAACAATGGCTTGGGGGTGTGAGTAAAACACCAGATCTGGTGCTGTGGTAGTGGCAGGGAGGTCTCACTGAAGAGAGAGCTTTGTCAGTCAGTGTGAATCTTTAGTGATGAGTATTGTTAGACACCTCAGCATTCAGTAAAGAATGCTCATCCCCATTAAACTGAAGCACCTTCCAGATCCCTTGGATCTGAGTTTCTAGGTGAGGTTTAATGGAAACACATTCTGACTTACTGCTCGGAGCGTTGGCCTTTTAAAAATGCCTGCTGCTAGCAGCTTCTGCTAATTTTAGCTCGTGTGTTCTTGAAATGCCACTAGTAGCTACATACTTAATCACACTGAAAATAAAGGGACTTTTCACTCCCTGGAAGATGTGTAAGGAGCCATGGTGCTATGCAGCAGTTTTGTCTTGAATTCCATCGTGGTTGAAGCTTAGGAGTTCTCCACTGACTTGCCCTCGGGTTTCTGTTCAGTTTCAAGTAATTGCCCAGGCTGTGCAACTTCAGGCACTGTAGCTGTGCCAGAATGTGTATTAAATGCCGGTCCTAATCCTGTGGGACAAGGGTCAGCATGTTGGAAGTGACCCCTGTGTTGCATCCAGATGAAAACATAGCAGGAATTAATCTAACAAGTGCATTTGTCCTGGAAGTTGAACCACTTCACTGAAAGCTTATTTCAGTTTGCAATTATTCACTGTTTGCCTAAGAGTATTAGAACTTTCATTTGTCATGAGCCAGAGTGAAGAATTACATAGCAGATCGCTACTGGTTTATGTCTGAAAATAATTTTGAATAATTCCTGCTTGGGCTGTGGCGCTGTTAGTGTGAATCCTGGCTGGAAACAACCCTTGCCTGTGTTACTGCACTTGCAGAACCTCACAGCTTTGTGGGGGGAGTGTTTGCCAACACCTGGTGATAATCCCCTCGTTGTCCTAGACTGAGAGGAATAAAAGCTTTGGAAATGACATCCTTTTCCTAATGGCAGGAGCTGAGGGGGCAATGTTTGTCCTGGTTTAAATGTGGTCTGGGTGTGCAGAGGGCTGGGTGCTGCTCCTCAGGGCCACTGCCTTTGATAATTTTAATTATTTGCCGTATAATTCAAGGTTAGTTTTTCCTCAAGTTACCTAGAAAGAAACGCTCACTATTCAGAACTGGTTTTTATTCTTCTGTCTAGGACAACACGGGATTATCACCAGGTGTTTGTAAATAGACAGACAGTGTGTATTGAACACTTAAATCTGATCAAGTGCTTGATCCTGTAATCTCCTGCAGTGATTATCTTTACAAACAAATCTGCAAAATACTGTTTTATTTCCTAGAAATACATAGCAAGCGAGTAGGGCTGATGCTTTGTTTGTCAACAGGAAGTGTTTTCTGGTGGGGATGTTTCATTTGGCACTGGAAGTGTGGCTCGTTTTGGTTTGTTTGTGGGCTTAGCCAGATGGACAGGCCGAGCATTGAACAGCGAGAGTTGTTTCTTTTCTGGCTGAGCTGAGACACTGCAGAAGTCCCCAGTCTTTGTTGTTTCAGACCCTAACCAAGTTGGACACCTTCAGTTTGTGCAGAAAGCAGAGCTGTGATCTGCGTGCTGATCAGGGGCAGCAATCGATTTTCCTTGGCTGCTGGCTGCTACTCAGAGCTAATTTTTATTTCAGCAGGTTTTGTGGATCTGCAGAATTCCTTCTCTCTTGAGTCATGTCTCAGATCGATTGGGACTGAGGCACTTGGAGAAGGTTTATGCAAAACAATGGTACTTTTTAGGACTTGGTCAGATGCTTACTTGGCTGTAGCTGTTGCAAGATGATAACTGCAATAATAAATATTGCAAAGAAATTGGATCTTATTGCATTCTCTGAGCAGTTATGAGAAGGACTTAATTAGAGTTCTGGGAAAGAGATGAAGATCAGTCTATTGTGGCTGAACTGGGAGAGAAGCATTTTGACTTTGGCCTAGTAACTGTGCAGTGAAAAGAATTTATATTGACTTTGAGCAACTGAAGTGAAATATAAAAAGTCACAATACCAGGGGAGTCCTGTACTGCTGTAATGAATTGGGGCTTGGCTGGCTTTATTTGTTTGGTTGGTTTTTTTTAGAAATGACAAAACCAGGCTAATAAACCTTTGCCTAGGAGCAGTGACGATTGCTATGGAAGAATCTCAGATGCTTCTTTTTAAACAGTGGTAAATACAGTATGAGAACCAAGCCAAAGGGCTGATACTCAACCCTGAATTAGTGTTTTCAGCTTATGCTTATTACTGAAAAAAGAGTACACGTGCATGTTAAAAGGTCAGTACAAATTTGATTTCTTTGCCTGCTTTAAGACTCAGCTATAAGAGCTTTTTACCTTTTGCTTCGTTAGACATATTGAGTTGGTGATGTTAAAAACATTTGCTTGAAAAATAACTTTGTTTATTGGTTTACAGATCAGCTGTTTGATTTTTGATCTGAAATTCAGGCAGTGGCTGAAATGAAAACAAGTGAAGGGACCCCGGCTTGCTGCCCATGTGATGGAACAGGGAGAATCCCAGGCAGGAAGGAAAAAGGAGTGTAAGTGTTAAATGACTGAGTGCCACTGCCTTGATGATTACCCTCTACTTCTTGGAAGAACCTTCTAATGAGGATCCTTGTAAGATGCCTCCTTTGTGCTAACAGCTAATGATGGAGATGGGCTGTGGTTCTCCACAAGATCTTTAGGAGGTTTCAGGCTTTTATGAGTGTTTATTTGCATGGGAGGGCAGATGATAAGCAGGGAACTGAAAAGGGAGGTGGGCGGCTGTCCAAGCTAATAAACACACTCAGAGAAGTAATTAGGGTCTGTATGGAAGGGGAAAAGTGAGGAGCATCTGCAGCCACTGGCTCAGGAGTTTTATTAGTGTGAGAGATGAATTATTGAAGGCAGATGTTCCCAGAGCGTTCTCCAGCTCTGTGCTAATGGAAAAGGTGATGATTAGCGTGAGTTGGTTGATGGCTGAGGAGGAAATGCAAAAACCATCTTAAACTACCAGGAATTGCTGCTCTTTGGAGTAGATTCCAGTGAGGGGTGACTTCAGTTCAACCTCAGCTTGCCTTAAATCGAGCTACCTGGTTGAATTCAGGCTTTCCTCAAATTATTGTCCCTTTCATGTTTTGTTTTTTTTCTTTAAAATGGGCAAATTTGTTGTTCCGAAATAAAGATGTCATGAAATGAATCCCATGTCTTCTCCATAAGTGAACTCTGTTACAGGGGAATTCCCCATGTTAGGATAAGGTAAGGATTATGGGGTGTGGACTATGAGTTGGCTGTGCCAAATGTAATATGGATCAATTAAATAAAATAATTAATTTCAAAATCATTTTTCTGGCAGATTCCTGAGTTTTGAATTTCAGTAGGCCTTGCAAGTAGCTTAATTTACTATGTTTCATAATAATCTAGATCTGTCTCACTGACTTGTTCTCATACTGGAAAAAATAAAATGACATCAACTACTTTTTCAACCTCTCTTTGTTCATGTTGGGGATGAATTTCTTTGACAGGCTGCTTTGAGTGAGACATGCTCTGGCAGACGACTTCAAAAATAGAGCTCTGCTAACACCTAGGTTTTAGCATAACAATGGCTGACGAGGAAAACTGTTGAAATATTGATGTGAAGTGTAAGCCAGGACGGTGAGAAAAGGATCTATAGTATGTATAGATATAAACCAAAAAAGTATGTAAAATGTAAAGCAAAATCATACCATTATGGAATAACACACAAAGAAATATCTGTCTGCCACTGCTGTTAAGTAGGATATCAGAAGCTTTTAAAAGGTCAGATTGGAGCTTTGCAATAAAAAGATAAATACCCAGAATGGATTGTGCTGACCATTTGCCCAAGACTTGCTGCTGCTAGGGGCTCGTTTTTGCCCACGTAGTTGATTTAGGTCGCTCTGAAAGCCTGCAGTATTTTGAGGATAAGCTGCTCAGTTCATGAGTATGCATTCTGTGGTTTGCTTCCCATCCAAGGCATCTGTGGGAAGTGCTGGTTGGATATGGTGGCTACAAATGCACTTGGAAAGCAGATCTCCAAACAAACCTGTGGTTTGGTTCTGCCTGACCTCTGGGGCTAAAGCAGCCAAGTGCAGCTGCCTGTTCTCTGGAGCTCTGTGTTGAGTAGCAGGAGCGCAGCTGATGTGTAGAAGCAAGATAATTTAAGACTTGAAATAGCTGGTCCAGAATTGTTCCCTGTGAGGGTGGGGAGGCCCTGGCACAGGGTGCCCAGAGCAGCTGTGGCTGCCCCTGCATCCCTGGAAGTGTCCAAGGCCAGATTGGATGGGAGCAATCTGGGCTGGTGGAAGGGGTCCCTGCCCATAGCAGGGGATGGAAGGAGGTGAACTTTATTGTCCCTTCCAGCCCAAACCATTCCATGATAAATTGTTTGTCAAGTCATGTGTATGGAAAAGAGAAAAGCAGACTTTGCTGTGAGCATGGGGGCGTGTGCAAGAGCTGGAGTTGTTGCTCCTGGATTAGCCCTGCAGGTGCTTTCCTGTAGCTTAAACCAAGCCTCTGCTGCATCAACAAAGGGCAGCAAACAGCCAAAGCAGTGGGTAAACAGTGCTGTGTGACGGCTGAATTCCATTTATCAGATTATAATGATGGGAAAGCATTTACAAGAACGGTGAGGAGTTAATTCTGTTGGGTTGGCTGATGCCGTAATGTTCTGATGATCAGCTATAAAGTAATTCCAGCAAGGAGGAATCAACTTCCTTGACTGATAATTCATAAATAATGCTAGAGGAAATCACTACCTCCTATTTGGGAAGGTTTACTGAAGTAACAGATATAACTGAAAAAGTGTGTAGAGTGTTTAGCCCTAGATAATTATCTAGAATTGTAAAACTGAATAAAATCTTCTGTGGTTGATCGTGACTGCTTTAAAGACATTAAGCAACACTCTCATGATGTAACACTTGCTAAAGGGTTCAAAATTAACCAAATGGTGATGATTGAAGAGTAAAGAGAAAAGATAGCATTTTGAACACATTTTCTGCTAGAAATAAGTAGTAGCTCTGAGTCAATAAATCTCCTTACATGACTCTTGTACTACAGAAACTAAAAAATCAGACTTGAACCAATAACACCTGGATAAGTAGAAACTGAATAGAGGAACAAGACTGAAGAACTGATGGAACTAGCTTTCCTCTGTGAGTTGGTGTATTAAGTTTCATCTAATTTAATTTAACAAATGTAAAGTTATTATGGGTGTCTTGTACAAAGGATGGAGGGTAATGAGAGTATTTGTTGGCTTTTATATTTTTAAAATAATACTGTAAATGGAGATTACAATCAGAGCTCTATTGAATAAAGTTGGTTACATTGAAAAGAATCTGTGGGGCATTTGTAATCTGAGGAGTGAATAGACAGAAGGCAAAGTTCTCTGGGATCCTTTTATTAATTTTTCTGACTTAAACAGCTAGATATCTTATAGCCTATGTGCTATTGTAAATAACTGAGGTTCAATTTTACTTTCTTGCTGTGTATTACGGAACCAGTTACGGTACAATGCATACATGCTGAACTCTGCATGAGCACCATTCTGAGAATAGAGGGAGAAAGGAATAAATGAAGGGACCTACACAAGGGATTGTTGTAAGAAATGAGAGAATGTGGTTTCTGCTTCAGGTTGTAATGTGCCCCTCCAGTGTGTTGGACTTTGTGTTTCTGATCCCCTCTGTTCTCTTTGAACCATCTGAGGTGTGCATTGGTTAAAACTAGAAAGATGGAAGGTGCAGTGATCAAGTTCTCTCTGTCAGGGAAGGTACAGGTGGTACAAGTGGAGTAACCTGTGAATCATGACAAGATTTAGCTTGATCTGCATTTTATAGCCAGACCAGTTAGTGGTGGATGTTGATGAAATATCCCTACTGCAGTTGGTGTAGACTGGCTGATCCATAGCAAGCCTCAGTGATCCTGACTTCGTATCCCTCCCTCAGTTTGCTGTTCGTAAAACTGGAAGTCCCAATCTTGGCTTGGAAATTTGAGGCTTTGCAAATATCAGTAGCTGTTTCCAGTAAGAAAGAGGCTGTAATTACTTGGACAAAACTTGACTGACATATGAACAAGATGTATCTGCTGGGGGCTTACTGCCAAGAGTGGATTTGTACTTAAGCGGATGTAATTGCATGGACTCTGTACTGGATTGTTTGACAGATTAAATTTCTATGATAGTGTGAGATAACAGGAGGTCACAGTCCAAGAATAAGGTTCTGAAGTGTATGTATTCACAGCTGGGGTGCTAATCTGATTAATTGAAAGCTGATTCAATTCATAATAAATTTATGTTGTTGGATCCAAAAGTGTCAGTGCCAATTGTCAATGCCAGTTGTGTGTGAGGTCTGTGCATTGAGAATGGTCTTTTGCACTTGTGCTGGGAAAATCTGAGCAGGGTCTCCACTTGGTAGCATCTAAAGCCTGAAGTAACCACAGCTGGCATGCTAAAAAAAAGGGTTGTTTGGGTTTTTTTTACCCTGGTTATCAGGCTAAGAACCACACTGATACTGGGCAGCCTTTCACTGTCAGATACAGAGTGCAATATAAATCTGTCTGGCTGTGGCATTAAGGAAATAGGAGGTCTTAGATGTGGTCAGTGGTGCTGGGTATCAGCACACAGGCTCTGATAGCAGCTGGTGTTCTATTTTTAGAACCCCTGAGGAGCAGTGATCCCAAAGTGTTGATTTGCTGCCTCTTAGGTCAGTGCATGGGAGAGCTGGGCCTGGCACGGCGCAACCACAGCCTCCTCCTGCAGTGCCAGCACCGTGCTGCAAACGGGGGCACCTGGGAGCTCTGCCTCTTATGTAAGAGGAGGAAATGATTGCCTGGGATGATGCAAAAGGAGCTGGGGAGCTCCGGGTGGCTGAAGGTGGCATCTCAGAGAGCTCTGTCCTTCCCTGGCCAAAGCCTTGGTGATGTGTTTGAATCAGCACAGGTGCGTCTAAGCAGCACACGGGCGGATTTCTGCAACTTGCTTCTTTGGAAAGGATGTTATTTGCTGCAAAGGAACTGGAAGAAGATGGCATTTCGAATATAGGTATGATGTTTCTCAGCTTTCAGTCCAGTTTCTCTTCTGAAATAATGTCTTTGAGCAGGTTTCCTATTTAGAAACAGGCATCTTCTGACTGATTTTTAAGTAATGCACTAATGAAGGATTGCTTGGAACACAAACAAGTTGATCTTGCCAGAATTACTCAGGCAGGTACCTTGCAGCTGGATCTGATGAAAATTCAGTCCTCTCTGTAGGTATTCAGCTCGTGTCATGTGGCAGGGAGATGTGTTTGGTGGAGAGAAATTTAATTTAAGAAACCCCATTAAGTGGATTGTGGGGTAGATGCAGTAATTCAATAAGCTGAAGTGATTCATATGCATTCCTGATCATTTTCAAGAGGCTGTTTTTGCATTGCAGGTAATTTCGTATTTGTACTTCAGGTTTTCGCTTGTGCAAGAGGTAACCCAGAGATGTGGCTGATAGCAGAGGCTTTCTGAAAATCAGGGAAATATAGCTATTGCTTTAGGTTGTGCAGGAAGCAGTAAGGTTCTGTGAAGTCTTCTGAAAGCCTGGATAAACAAACAGTGTTACAGTTAGAGAGAAACTCTGGAATGAAGACCCTGGAGGAGCAGACTAATCTTCTGTTAAAAACATCTGAAGAAAGGTAATGATCTGTACAAGTGGAATGTTTGGAAACAGTTAATTTAATTAATTAATGTGTCCTCTTTGCTCATCTGAAAAAAGCTTTTAGAAAGGACTGCAGACATCTGCAGTGCTTTTTAATATTTGATGGGCTTCTACAATTCTCCTTACAGAAAATTCGTGACCTGCTCTATTTCTGTGAGGCTGCTTCACTGAAAGCATGATGGAGATAAGTCAGATGGATTCCTTATCTTCCTGTTGAGACACCAGATCTTCTGCTGCAGACTTACTTTGTGGTTTTTTTCTCGTGTTTGTGAGCTCTCCACCAATAGGTAATTTTTAGGGACCTGAAACTGAATTACTTGCCCAGGATGCTGCTTCAGTTGGTGTCTGGAATGAGTGCTTTGGTCAAGCAGAGCTTCACTGCCTGCTGCTGTTAGGATTCTTATTGCTAAGAAGATATTGTGAGGGTTTAGCAACAACCTGAGTAGCAGCTCAGCTTGGCTTGTGTCTAGAGAGAATGCAGTGCAAGTAGAGGCAACAGAATGAATGCTGAATGTAACAGGCTTCAAAACATGATGCTTTCAGTTTGAGAAAGTAATGGAAACCTGAGCTCCTGTCAGTCTGTGGGGCCTGTAATCCTCCTTGGTGATGTGCTTCCCTGGGCTTTCCTTACTCTCTGGCACAGGAAACCTCACTGACATTTGATTTCTCCTCCTCACGTTGAAAACTTCCATAGAAACCCCCTGAAGGCCTTTTTTGTGATAATGTTTGGTTAAAGGAAAAGATACACTATTTCTGAAATGTTTGAAAAGAACTGCTTATTCATAGATTATTTTTTTGTTAAGTGGAAAAAAAAAGAAGTATACACAGTAAAACCCTCACTTCTCAAAGCTGTTTACTTTTTTCCAAACCCTTCTTAGAGGTATCATGTGTATACTATAGCCACAAGATGGAATCAAGTTTTGGTTGTGGGAAATGTGAAGTTTTGGCATTTCACATAACTGTGATAGTCACAATTTTAGACTACCCAGAATCTTGCTAGCCTGAATTCTGTAGCTGATGAAGTCAGTTTTCCAGTGCTTGACCATAGTCTGTTATGGAGAAGATTAAAAGTGGTTGTTTCTCATCAGGCCAAGGTTTGGAAATGTCAGTTGAGTGTTACTGGAGTGGTTCAGGTAAGGGCATTTATGGAATCATTGCAGAATCCTTCACTGGTTTGGGATGGGAAGGGGCCTTTGGATGTAATCTGGTGCCACCCCTGCCATGGCAGGGACACCTTCCACTGTCCCAGGTTGCTCCATCCCCAGGGTCCAGCCTGGCCTTGGACACTGCCAGGGATCCAGGGGCAGCCTCAGCTGCTCTGGGCACCCTGTGCCAGGGCCTGCCCACCCTGCCAGGGAACAATTCCTGTCCAATATCCCATCCATCGCTGCCCTCTGGCAGTGGAAGCCATTCCCTGTGTTCTGTCCCTCCATGTCTTGTCCCCAGTTCCTCTCCAGCTCTCCTGGAGCCCCTTTAGGCCCTGGCAGGGGCTCTGAGCTCTCCCTGGAGTCTTCTTTTCCTCATGTTTAAGACACCCACTCTAAAAGAAATCCTTGAAATCTGGGATGGATTCATGGCACAGCTGTAATGGTAGCAGGGTCTTCCCCTGGTACAGCCAAAATGAACACGTGGAGTACACAACAATCTGGGAAATGTATTTTGTTTAGGGGGGTGGGAGTTTGGGAGGGTTTAGCAGGTTAAATAAAAATCATTAAATAATTGTTTATAGCAGAGTTTCAGTATTTGCACTGAATGGTTCAAGTGCCTGATGCTATTTGTGTGCTGTAAGCAACTCAGAGTTGCTTTAATATCCTTATATTTTGTCTTCAGGTAGTTAAAAAATAGCAAAATGAAACTTTTGGCTGGCAGAACTCAGAGTGCGGTGGTTTCACTGTTCCTGATCATGTTCATGATCAATAAGGTTGGAAAAGGCCTCCAGGATCATCAAGTTCAGCCTTTGGCCAGTCACCACCTTGTAAAGGAGACCAGAACCTGAGTGCCCCATCCAGAGCCAATCCTGCAGTGACATTAATTTGAGCTTCTTTTTAGAAATATTTTCTATGGAGAACATCTGAAAATATTGTGGCAACAGTTAAGACTCAGTTAATGTCTGCAGATGCAGCTGAATGTTAAATTAAGGGATAATAATGAAAATGTGATGTGACAGAAAGTTTGTCATTAATGACGAATAAACTTCATATGTATAACACAAAAATTGATGCCCGTGCTTTTAAGGATTTTAACTTCAGGTTTTTTCCTTTAGAGAGTATCCACATTAAGAAATGCCTTTTTTTGGGGAGCTCAGATGTGTTGTAAGCCTCAGGCATATTGTTGTTATCCCAGGAGCAACAGGTACAAATAAATGCAAAGGTGGTGATAATGAGCAGTGCTCCTTGTCTGCTGAGGGAGCTGATAATACACAGAATTCATGACTTTGCTTCAAGCAGTCTCTTTGGGAAGACAGAAATATGGAAACCTCTTAAAAACCCCCAATATAGTAGCAGCAACAGCAATAAAAAACCTGCTACATAAATCCCTACATAAATCTCACCCCCAAACTGTTCCATTTTCTGCTTTTGGAATTAATCACTAATTAATTTCTGTCCAATATGAACTCATCTGAGCTTGGTGCCTGTCAAAAGAACATGCTAATTGTATAATGTTAATAACATTTTAAAAAATGGGCTCTTGGTAAATATAAACACATGCCAATGGTATTTACTGTATTTGGAATTGCAGCTAATGTGATCCTGTGTCAGCTTTTGTAAAAAGATGAGAAGTGAGACTGTAGGATTTTCCTGATGCTCATCAGCTTCTTGTCAATTGAAGTCTTGGCAGCATCAGTGCCTGCTTGGATCTTGCATCCTGGAGATCCTGGTGGTGACCAAGTTCAACCACATGGTTTGAAAAATGGATAGCAAGGAATTCTCTTAACTTTCAGAATTTTAGGTGCTAGGAATGGAAATAACATTTTTTTAGAGTGGGTTTTTCAAAATTTGTCCTCTCATTGCATAAGTGATAAGTCCTTTTCAAGCCAGGGTTTAGCGGAGGCAGACTTAACGTGAGGTCTTAAATTGTGGCTGCCCCATCCCTGGATGTGTTCCAGGCCAGATTTAATGGGGCTTGGAGCAGCCTGGGATAGTGGAAGGAGGTGGAATTGGATGAACTTGAAGGTCCCTTCCAACTCAAAGCAGTCTGAGATTCTGTAAGTAGCAGTTACAAATGAATTTGAGGCTCTTATGAAGTCTTCTCTACCAAAGTAATATTGTCAAGCTGCTAAAAGCATCCTGACTCTGGAAATGGAAAAGAGAATTTCGGATAAGTTTCTGAAGGTCCAGGCTATGCAGAATAAATGGAGCATTTCAGTTTTGCAGGGACTTCAGTGATTAATTGAAAGTACTCATGGGCTGGGAACTGTGCAGTGAACTAAAGACAGAGGAGGGGCTCTGTAATCAGAGAAAGAACCTTCCAGTTCATCAAGGTGTTTTTAATAAGCATGCCTAATCTCTAAAAAAAAAAATTAAAATTCTCACTGTGTGAACAGAGATGAAACATTGCACTAAGGACAGAGCAAGATTGTTTTACTGTGATTAGCAATATTCATAATATTCTTAATATATTGGAAAGTAATTGTTGGATTGATGGATGCTTTTCTTTAACCAGACAATATTTATGTGACTATGTTTATGTGTCTGTTGGAGAACAGAGCAGCAAGATAAATACTGTGGGCAGCTCATTCTTGATCAGTGGGTTGTACCTGTGCAGAGATGTAGATGTTGCTCATGATCTCTGAAGCTGACATATCGCTTCCCATCGTGAATCCTCTCTTCCATGAGGAAGCATTATGTTAGTTTGAGTAGCTTTGCCTCAGCAGTATTTACCACTGCCTCCATCAGGACCTCTTCTGGTAACCTGTTAAAAAAGGGATCACTCGGGCTTTTTCTGTGTTTATTTTCAGTTGATTTTGTGGAGTTTTGCCATTCCGGTATCCTCAGCTATGACCATCTATAAATTGGGATATGGCAGAGTAATTAACATTCATAATTGGTATATTAATAAAAGCAGAATTGGTTGGTACACGAGGCACTCACACGCCAGTAATTCAGGTGACTTTTGGAAGCAGAAGGAGTTTGCTGTGATGTCAGTCCAGTGAAATTCCAAGGATTACTGGCAAGCGAGGCTAAAAGCTTCCAGGAACCTGGTATTAAAGACTCATTTGCTAATGAGTATCTAGGGTTTTGGAATCCCATAACCTTTTCATACTGGCTCTAGGCCTTGCAGGTCTTGGTTTGATGGGAAGTACAATATTCTATTTTAAATGTAGTCAGTTTTCTCTAGTTGGAATAGGAGGTATAACATGCAGGAGGGAAACGGTATAAATATGTGCTGTGTATATGGGAAGAAACAATGTGAATTATGATCGTGAGCTTACAGCATGTTAAAAGAGTGCTTTTTGGAGAAAATGGCAATGTTGGTACTTGAGTAGATGGATAAATGAAAAACAGCTTACAGTCCTGGCAGAGGAGTAAGAATACAAAATGATTTTCAGCTTAATAAAAAGCCTCTGTCAATATTGATGTCTGACTCAGTATTTCTAGATCTGGCTATTTGGTTATTGACAGGGGCGAGTGCAAGAGAAGCCTGAAGAAGGATGAGGATGGTGTGTGCTCTGTTTTCATGAAATGTGTGACTGCAGAACTAATTACATATTTAATTTTTCAGAATAAGATAGAAGCTTTTTTTATTAACAAACACTTGTCCCACCTTCTAAATTTTAAGTCTGTGTGAATATTTTGCTTCAAGCAGCTTCTGCACAGGAAGTGCAGTTCTGGGAAAACATCTGAGGGGGATCATGCACACAGAAAACAGAGCTGTTTGATCTTGGCTTAGGAGCTTTTTGGTTCATGATCTTTATTCCCTTAAACAGCTGCCTAATTAGTCAGCCTTAAGGGCCAGTTTATCTGGACATTCTGGAAAAAAATGTGACATTTCTTGTCCCAAGCTCTTGGCATTCAGGAGTTAGTACAAAAGGGCAGTTTGGGTTCCTTTTCCTCCTAGATTACTGGGGAAAGATCAGCCTGGGACTGGATATTTGAACCAGTATTAATAAATCAGTGTGGCCTTTCCACTTCTGTGACTAATTTTTACTCCTTTTTTTGCTTACTTTCCTGTTATAAAAATTTGACCTTTTTTTTTTTCATGACTGAAGCTTAGTTATGAAGTGAAATTTGGTTGTTTTAAAATTTCTTTGTCATAGCTTGAAAATATTTTATTGCATTTTAAAACTCAACACATCTGTAAAACCATGGGGAATATAAATTACATCAGCCTGACTTTAAACAGTAAGTAGTTAGTTCTCATGGAAACTGGGCTGAAATCTTGAAGGATTCTGATACAGAATGCCAAGCATCTTCATCCTTACCCCCAAATCAATCCAAGTTGGAAATATTCTGTTGTCAGGCAGGGATTAGTCCTGGATGCCTTCAGGTGCTGGTTCCTCGTGGGGTTCCTCACAACCAGCACCAACCTGGACCAGGTAAAGTTAGAGCAGGTTTGATCAAGCACAGTATGAACAAACTCATAAACACAGGTTGATTCTCAAGTGTAAACTATGCCAGGCATTCAGGAACAGCTAAAAATCAGATTTAGCAGCAGTACACTTTTTAAAGATTAAATTAATGCAGCCTGTTGGCATCCATGTAAGGAAAAACAAACCTCTCGGGTGAATCCCATATTTAACTTTGATCGAGGGCATTCAGATTCTTTCTTGAAACTGTTTTTCCATGGTAACATTTCTCTCTCACTCCCCAAATTGAAATTTACTATTTAAAACCCAAAGGAGTTTTTTTGCCATGCTTCTGCACGGTGTTTTTGTGGATGTTGCTCACTCTTGAAAGAGGCATCACCATAGCAGCAGTCTCTTAGAGAATTTTGTGCCTCTGCTTGTGGATCAGTGAGCAGCACTGTCTTGGATGGATCAGAGCATGTTTTGCTCACTGAATTTCAAAGAATAACTGAATCTATGTTATTTATCATGAGATGAAAAGATTTTACATTTCCCTTAAGTGGATCATCATTTTGACTTTATTGTGAAAGTTAAGTTTCATGAAAAAATGAGCTGTGCACACTGAGTGTATTTTAGGAACACAGGTGGTAAATAAAGAGTCTGAAATGCTTCAGGAAAGGTCTCATTTTTAAATTGACTGCATGTAATAATGTAAGTTAACAGTAGTGTATCTACAGAACAGTTTTACTTGGGCTGAAGCATCATGATACTGCAGTGCTGATGGAAAAGTAATTCACTGCTTACAAAAATCTGATCAAATCACTCAGTGGAGATCTTGGATCTGTAGAAAGAGGAAATGGAAATTTTATGTCACGTAACAGTGATAAGTGAGGAGCTTTGGGACAGCCTGGTGGTTTTTGGGAAGACTAAACGTGTCCCAGTGCTCTGCAGCTGATGGACTTGGTAGTGGTTTTACATCCTATTTCAAATGTTGCCCTCTTCTGGTTGCTGACAACTGTGAGAGTTGGGGATGAGGAGCAGCACAACAAATAACATAAAAAGGTCTGGGAAGAAGGAAAGCACACATTTTATTTTGCATTAGAGCAAATAGTTTTGATATCCTAAAATACTCTAATACTTTACAAAGAACAGCTGAATATAAGGAAAAATTCCAGGAACATTTGAGGATCCTGCTTAATAAGGATTAATATAAGGGAAGCATGATTGTAGAGACCACCAGCCTTCATTAGTGTCAAAAATATGTTTTGATGTGCCTGAATTGTAGTGTGTTATTTATTTTGTTGTTAACTTGTTTTGAAGAACTGGTTTGCAGGGGAGCTATGGCTTTGTGTAGGAATCGAGGCTGGGAGTGTGATTGCCATGGGATGTTTGTGCTAGTCCAGGCATTCTTTTTAAATAGGAGCTGTTATTGCTTCTGTTACTCTTCTTCCCCATCCCTGGGAGTGCCCAAGGCCAGGCTGGACAGGGCTTGGAGCAACCTGGGATAGTGGAAGGTGTCCCTGCCCGTGGCAGGGGGTGGAATGAGTTGGGCTTTGAGGTCCCTTCCAACCCAAACCACTCCAGGATTTTCTGATTTTATGTTTGATGTGTTACCAGTAAAGGCTGTGAACTTTAGTGGGAAACCACATTAATATTTTAAATGGACTCGTAGGCTCCTGCAGTTGATTTTCAAACCCACAGATAAATTTTGTACACTGGTAGGGAGGAATAAATTCTATCAACAAAAAAAAAGTAGTGTGAGGTCTACAAGTTGGCCTGTACCTTCAGGTGGTTTGGAATTGAATTGTGTTCTTCCTTCTCACTTATTTAATTATCAGTATTTCTGAAATTAGGGGTTTTTTTAAAAGAATTTTTTAAAAAAGAATTTTAAAAAGAATTAAGTATGAGCTGGGTCTGGAGGGGGTTTATAAACCAGGAGCAGCTCTTGCCAGTAGATGGAGGTAATGAGATACAGAAGTCAAACTGGATTCTCTACTCCTTTGAAGATGGGATGAAAGCCAAGTGATACGTAGGAAAAAGGAAAACCTGTAGTTTGTTTTTGCATTTCGTAGGACTTGCAGAAGAAATTAAGAAAGCCAGTTTAAAACAGGACTTGGGCTCAAAATGCTGCTCTACAAGTGTTCCTGCATCAGGGGGATTTTCCTGTTTTTTCTCTATTTTCTGCGCTGTTTATGCAAGTAATTAGTATTCTTTCTACAAGGGTGTTTTGGGTCTCTTCTAACCGTAGGAGTCACAATGAGAATTGATTCTCTCACAGCAGTTTTCTAGTTTGCCTTTTGCTTTATAACATTTTACCCTGTTTTTTAAAATTAGATGAAGGAAGGAAGCTGGTTTAGCTGAATACAGGCTCTGAGGGTGAGTGTCCAAGTTCTGTGAGGGTTTATCTTGTGGGACGAGACCCAGAGACTTGTTTACAATATAAATTCCTCCTGTTAACCTCAGAATCTACAGGTCAAATCCCCTTTTTGATAGTTACATGTATTTAACCTCACAGATGGTAGTAGTTGCATCAGCATAGTGCTGCCTTTGCTTAAAGAGTAGTAGGACAGTTTTTAAAGTCAGTTGTGAGGATGCTTCTATAAATTGTTTGTATATTGCCATTCCCACCTGCTCTGTCTCTAAAGAAATACTTGCAGTCAGTCCTCTAAGTGAAGAATTTTTAGTTGCATCATTTTGAGAGGGCCTTCACAGGATGGTACAACAGCTTGGTGCACAGTAACTTCCATGTGCTGCACTGCTGCCTTTGGCTTGGAAACCCTGAGATTATTCCACTCTCACCTTTTCTTGCTTCTTCACAGGATGAAACTGAAGCCTCTGAACCTCTCAGCTACTCACTTTAATTAGAAAATTGTCCAGAGGTGTCAGGAGTAATGGTATTAAATAAGTACCTGTTGTGGGACTTGTGCCTCGTGCTCAGCTCTTGCTTTGGAGAGAGAGCTCAGATCCCTGTGCTTCAACTTTTAAATCTTTTTCCACAGGAAGAGTTATGGGAGGTGTGGCTGACACTGAGAGTTCACAGGCCAAGGTTAAACAAAACCAAAGCAGACACCCAGAGCTGAGAGATTTCAGACAGCATGAGAGCAGTTTGAACGTTCCCAGCATGTTTTTGCTTAGTGAGATATGTATGACTGTGAGTTCAGAGGTTCTTTTTTTAAAGGAAAAGTGCCTAAGGAGATGTAATTTTTCTTAGCGCTGTCACAAATTTTATAGATGTCGGCACTAACTCTTTTTTCCTCATATGCAAAAGTAGAACTCTTCATAAATTGACTGTCAGCTTTGTGGAAAGTTACCACTCATGGTGAACTGGTTTATGACAATTATGCACTGTCCATGGAATAAATGAACTTAATATAAGCAATTTATGGGTCTGTATTTTTCCTTTCCTCCTGTTTTACAGCAGTGAGAATAACTGTGAGCTTTCTAGAAGCTTGTTTGTGCAGGACCATATGGAAAGCAATGCCCTGGAAGGAGTGCTTGCTGATATGGAAATAGCACCTGCAGTCATTAGTTTGTGTGAGTAACCTTCCCAAAAGAGGTAATTCTGACTTTAGGATGTACTTCTGTGTGTGTCAGGGTGCTGGTAATGCACGTGTGCTGTGGGTGTCTGGGGATGCTGTACCAAGGATTTCTAGAGCAAATAAATGTACTGGGAGTCGAAAATGAGGCTGTCTCCCAGGCTGGGTTAAGGGTGAAAGGAATGTTTAAATGTCCATGGTTCACACCTAGGGAGAGCAGAGAAAGAATGTGTTAAAGAAGGGATTAAGGATTGGGTATGTGGAATTTTGGTTGTGGATGTCTCAAGAATCTTCCCTGCTTAAAGGTTGGTGAGTTGGCACTGAGGCAGCTGAGTAATGCAAGGCTGAAGAACCTGCCCAGGCTCCCCAGGGAATGATCACAGTCCCGAGGCTGCCAGAGCTCCAGCAGGGTTTGGAGAACTCTGTCAAGCCCAGAGTGGGATCGTTGGGGTGTCTGTGCAGGGCCAGCAGTTGGGACTGATGATCCCTGGGGTGCCTTCCCACTTAGGATATTCTGTCATTCTGTGAAATAACAGAACTAAAACAACTCACAAAACAGTGCCAGGTCTTTCCTCTTCTAGTGCTGTATCAGCCTATGCACACAGGAGTAGAGCTCAATCCGTGGAAGTTTTCTAGGTCTCCTAATTCAGTGTTAGTGTGAAAGGCATGGCATAGAAATTCTGACTGCAAGTTATCATTGCTTTATTTGACTAGGGCAGCTTTTCCTGTGTTTTGTCAGTTCAGGTCTTATGTGTAGGGTGGTGGGTTTACTGCTGCTAGGAAAAAACTAGCCTCTGACTGTGGCAAAGGGAGACCTGGAATTTCAGGTAGCTCTGGGCTGTTGCTCTAAAACCTGACATTTTGGGGCACCTTTGGTGACCATACCTGTTTCTGAGCTACTGGCAGTTCAGTTCAAGGGGTGAATTAGTATCTAACTTGCCTCTTTACACCAAAACCCATTGCTGAAATCTATAATCAAAATAATCTCAGCTTTCATATTTTGTACTTGCTCCAGGTTAAAACATTCTAGCACCAGTAATTCATCTATTACACTTGTGTATTTATATTACTTATTGAATCTGCTTGTAAATTTGCAGTGATGAATTAGGAATGTGGGGTATGTTGGCCATTAATCTGGGGCTAAGCTTGGTAGCAAACTGCATTTCTCAGTGCTGCTAAATAATGCTGAGGAGCTCATTGAAATGGTTACTTGAATTTTAAACCCCCAGTCTTTGATTCAGACAAGGCCAGCAGTGAGCTGTAAAGATGCAGCTCTGTACAGATGCAGGAGCTGAGCTCAATAGTTCCCTTCTCCTGCCTGCGGAGCCGGGAGAGGGACAGGCAGTGCCTGCCATGGGAACAGTTGTGGCAGTGAAGCCTCCAAATCCGGGGCTCCCAGAGGCCGCTGTGTGTGGGGATTGTTCACAGGATGTGCAGGCTCCTGCCTGCTTTCAGCTGGGGGGGAAGCCTGGGGAACACAACTGGGGACTGTTGCAAGAGAGGATGTAGTAGGAGAATCTGGAGGGAAAGGTCTTGGGCGCTGTGCTCTTAGAGGAAGGCTGGTGTTTTGGGGAGGGGCTGGAGGATGCCGGTGGTGGGAATGAGATTTGGAAGACAGGAGGCAAAAGGAGGAAGGATTTGGGTCACTAGCATTGGTCTCAAGTGCACTGCCAGTTTTAGATGTATTTGGTAGCAGAGCAAAGACCTTGGTTTATTTTGACCAGATATAAATTGTTATTTCGCTTATGTTTGCAAACATTCTTTGTGTTTCTTTGGCATGTGAATGTAGATTTGTGTGCTTTAGGAGAAAATAAATCTTAACCCTGAAAACTGGGAAGTGGTCTGGCAGGGTCACTGCTGCTTTGCTTTCAGGTGCTAACTCTGTTCCCCTGTCCTCAGCACAGGCAGGAGGTAACCTGAGGTGTTATTCCCTGGCTGTATCCTGTTTCTCTCTGGCTAATACTCTCAGCCTGTGGGTAGCTTTCCAGAAGGGCTCGTGGACATCAAATCCCACTGCTTTTAAAAGTTCCCCTTTGAGATGTCTGGTTTGGTGGTTAAAATTAACAGTGTAGGATGCTTACAGATCCCTTGAGAGCATGTTTCTGTGCCTTGCTGGCTTGGTAATTGCTCCGTGCTTTGTTCTGGTTGTCAATATCTCCAGGCTGATAAGGGAGAGGTGCTGTAAACAGATGTTCCTCCTTGACCAGGGTTGAACCACAGCAAGACCAACCCCCTTTACTTTTCTCTCTAAGAAAAAGTCCGGGTAGTTGCTGTGAAGAGCACTGGGAACAAATTTAAATGTATGCACTGTATGTGTTCATGGGGTGGAGTTGTGCTTTAAAAGAGGTGTTGGGAGCTGAGCTGCTTTTTGTGTACATTACACCTGTGATTTCTGCCTTCAGGTCAGGGTCTGGTTGATTAAACAAGGGGAATAAAGACTTGGAGCACAAGGAAGAAGACTTCCCTGTATAGGAGCAAGGGGTTTATGTTATATATATGAAAGCTGTCTTAAATCAGCCTAATGAAGTGCTGGGAATGAGCCCCCCAATACTGACGTGATAATTGCTGTCTGTTTTCCATCAGCAATGCCTGTTGTAGTCATACATGCTTGGGCTGTTTTTCAGACTAGTGTTACAAATATTCTAAATTCTGTTATATGAAAATAATGATTGTGCATTAAGGTAAGACTAGATTTAACACTGAAATGGAAGATACTACTCTACCTGCTCTGCAGGCACCTTCATGGCTGTCAGAGGATCAGTGTGAAAACACCTGTTGAGTTGAGTGTTAATGAAATAGAAGTATGAAATGAATGTGTTGTGGTGTGGTCCTGAAAAAGAATCAAGTAAGGCTTCACTCCAATTTGATGAAACTGTGGTCAGGCAACCCACTTAGGGCTGCTTTCTGGGGGGTTAAAGAAGGAGAAGAAATGGAGGAAACCCCATAGTCAGAGTTTGGATGCTGCAATCCCCAAGCTGTTGGTTTCTAGGATGAGTAATAGATTTCCTTCTGAAATGGCACTGTAGAGGATAGAAGCAGGTCTGAAACAGATGAGGAAATGGGAAGGAGTGTGTTCAAATGTGTCTGTGTCTCCCTGTGTGCTGTCACTCAGATAACTGAAATGGATCACCTTGTGCTTTGGATACAGGTGATTAAGACCAAAAATTTTCTTTTCTGTCAGAGTGTCAAAAAGAAAAGGAAGAAAAATGCCTGTATTCTCCAGGCTACTATAATTTACCTTTGGGTTGTATTGCAAACATCTGTGTACTATCGCTTGTGATGGGTAAACTTACCAGCCAAGAGCATCACCTTGTTCGGTGGAATGATTGTTAGATTTTAGCTGTTTCTGGCTTTGTCTCCACATGGTGGTTTAAAACTGGGGCACAGATGTACCTTCAGCATATAATGCATATGCATAATCAAAACCACTGGTTTGCAGTAAATAATTCATGTCAGCTGGGGCACTTGGTTCTGATAATGAGATCTCAGGGGCTTGGCTCTTTCCAGATGATATATGAAATATTTGCTGTTAGTCATTCACACTGACAACTACTTAGTTGCTAATAGGATTTGTGTGTTGAGGGGAAGGAAATTCCTGAAGTTTTTTGGTTGTTCCTATCCTTTCTTGATATCTCTTTTCCCTGTCTGCTTGGGCTTTGAGCAGCTCTGACTGCTAAGACTTGGAAGGACAAATGACTACCACCCCGAGTCCAAACCTCTAGGAATTGACATAGGTGGAGATATAAATCTCTATTATGCTGTTATTGACAACCTGCTCCGTCCAAAATCCATACGGAAATTGTCTTTGAAAGGGTGGAAAATTGATAGGCAGAGAGATGTGTTGGTATTTCTGCACTTCGAGGGTCATGGAAAATGTGGATGGAAATAAAAAACATCTATCTATTTACATACCCATTAAACTTTCTGGGAATATGGAAATTTGGGTAGCTTTATCCCTCCCTTTAGGCAAACTTAGCAGGACAAAGTCATTTGTGTTCTGTCCCACAACTGATGGGGTGCTGAGGCAACAAATGGTGAGGTCAGCTTTTATTTTCACCTGCTGGCATTTTTCTTACCAACTTACGTGTGAGGAAAGTGCTGAGTGACAGGATTTGCTCAAAATCTGGTGATGTTCTTGAGCTTTCAAGTCAGCAATTCAAAACTTGGATAGAAGGAAGTTGGATAGAAGGAACAATTATTTGGGAGCAGGATGCAGTAAATGTCCCCCCATAGCAATGGGGGAGGGAATGAAATTAATGTCCATTCCAACCCAAACCAGTCTGGGATTCCACCCTAAACCAGTAAGGATTTGGTTTAGCACTGGTGCTGATGCCTTGCACATGGAATGTCAGATTTTGTGTGTATGATAGCACACACAGTGACTGTATGTTCTTCACCCTTTGGTCACTAGAAATGCTATATTTTTATCAAAAACTTTATTAGTGAAAACCCTTCCTTAACAGCTGTGTTTTCTGGCACCTTTCCTCAGTGCACAGTGCTGCAGTAATCATGACAGTTTCTGTAATTAATAGCAAATTAGCATATGACAGTGGTTCCTGCTAAACCTTGAACCATCTGCTCATGGCACTTGGCTTGTCAGTCTTCTGTGCAGGGATCTGCTGAGGATCTTGATGAGGAGCTCTTGGTTCTTCCCTCCTGAAGGTTTAAAATCCACACCTCATAAGTTGGGCAAGGAAGAGGTGGGTTTTTTGTGACTTTAAAATAGTTATCACCTGCTTTGTGCACTTGGGCGTGCACCCTCCATAACAGAAAGGGAAAAGGGGTCTGCTTGGAAGCCTTGTGCTTCTCCTCTGCTGTTAGTCCTGCTGATGTCTGTCAGTCTTTTGTTTAGTGCCATCACCCACATCCCCGTTTGGAGCAGGGAGCTGGAGTGTGTGTGGAAGTGCAGTTCTCCACAGCCCTTTGGTGCAGGTTGTTACAGTGCTCGCAGTGACTCTTGGTGGTGGTGTTGTCCTTTCCCTTGCTCTGGCTGTCTGACTTTTGGCAGTGCGCTTCCAGGACAGCGGTGTTGGTACGTGTGTAGTGAAATCACAGATTCATGGACTGCTTTGAGCTGGGAGGGACCTTCAAGACCATCTTGTTCCACAGAAGAAGCGCTGTGGCCAAGGAGGGTAATTTGGTGGTTGTTGCAGATCAGGTGCCTGTGGCTGCTGGGGCTTCAAGTCAGCTGAGGTCAGCCTGGGGAAACCAGCTTGACCTCAGAGAAAGGGTGAGGCTCTTAAGGCTTCTAAGAGAGAGAGGAGAAGACTGGATTTGTTACAGATGCCCAGAGAAGCTGGGGCTGTCCCTGGATCCCTGGGGGTGTCCAAGGCCAGGCTGGATGGAGCTTGGAGCAACCTGAGGTAGGAGATAGTGTCCCTGTCCATGGCAGGGGGTGGCACTGGATGAGCTTTAAGGTCCCTTCCAACCCAACCCATTCTATTTGAGTGCCCTATTTGAGGGCATTCTTCTCAGTGTCTGGAACTTGAAGGAGAAAAAATGAAAATACGCTTGATATGTCCAAATCACCTGTGCTGTAAAAAGGCATTGCTCTTTCTGAATCTGGAAATAGTTTATCAGCAACTCTGCTTGTAGGCAGGTGTCTGTTTGGTGTTGCCCTTATAATGCTAAAAAATCAGTTGGAAGATGGGTTGCCTTCTGAATAAAGACAAAGCAGGATGTGAAGGGATAGCTCAATATATGTAAATAACTGGCCTTTATTCTCATAATTCTGTTATCCTGATGAGCTTCTGTATTCTCCAAAGCCTTTATCAGTATTCTGTGTGTATGCTGATGATTATTCACTGTAAGTGTTGCTTTTGCAGCAGAGTAAGCCTGGTGGGAATGATACAGGCACTGCTGCTACGGTGAGGATTTTTATCTAAGCTTCTTGCTTGAAAAATTCCAGATTTCCATTTTTTTTTAAATTCCACTTCCTCCCAGTAAGACCGTGCTATGGTACTTGTCTGAAAATGATAATATTTTAAAATAGATGTAATTTTTTCACCGGGGTGAACCATGGTGAGCGTGTATGGCAAGTGAAGCGAGTTCCAAATCCCTTTGGTTCAGCTGTTTTCTGCAGAGAATAAATTAACAGAACAGGAGCGTGTTCTGCCTTCGTGTGAGCTTAACACAGAATGGTCATATGGGCTCCTGCAGAAGTGGGTCAAAGCTATTTTTGCTCTTTGCCTCCAGCCATTAAGAGGAAAAATTGGACACCTGGCTCTGCACTATGCCAGGCGTTTTATGTCTATTTTAGCATGCCTTCACCACAAGAAAATAAAAGCCCTTTCAGCTACTGTTCTCTCCCTTGGAGGAACCACAGCTTTAAAAATGGATGGACACGTGCTCGGTTAATGATGAAAATAAATGTTACTCCTAAGAGAGAAGTGCTAATTGAATACATGGGTATTTTAGCTAAGGCTAGAAAAGCATTCTAGGGATTTGGAAGTGGTATTTAAATTTCACATACAGCTGTGCTTACAGAGCAGGCACCCTATGGAATATACACACAACCTGAAAGCAGAGCTAGGAGGATCTAAGCAAAATCGTGTCAAGACTGTGGTAAGAGCTGGCTTGAATTTTGCTAGTGTAACTTAAAATACAGCACAAGACACTTGACTTTTGGCCATTCAGATTGACTGAGACCAAATTCATTGCCATCGTGGTCAGCTGTGGTTTGGAAGGGTGATGAGGGGTAACAGCACTTCAGAAGAAAATTAAAATTAAATATACTGGGCACGTATGATGACAATCCTAAAAGAATCTACTAGATTCCTGTTTTATTGTGTTTGCCTCTGCTTTTGGTATGATCTCACAGCTCTGCATGGTTACCTAGTTCATGTGCTGCAGCAGTGTAGAGTCATGGAATCATTAAGGCTGGAAAAGACCTCCAAGATTGAGTCCAAGACTTCCCCAGCACTGACCTTGGGCTCCTGTCAGCCTGGGGCTGTGACCATTTCCTGGGGAGCCTGTTCAGTGCCCAGCCACTCTCTGGGAGAAGAACCTTTTCCTGATAGCCACCCTAAACCTTCCCTGAGAGAGCTCCAGCTGTTCCCTGGGTCCTGTCCCTGGCTGCAGACATGGGAGCTGTCCCTCACCAGGAAGCTGCAGCCCCCAATGAGGTCTGACCTCGATCTCCTCCAGGAGAGCAAGCCAGTTTACCTCAGATGTTCCTCATTCAGCTTCCCCTCTGGGCCCTTTGGCATGTCTATATCCCTCCTTTGGATGCTCTCCAGCAGCTTTAGATCCTTCTGATGCTGTGGTGCCCAAAACTGGCCCCAGTGCAGAGCAGAGAGGCACAATGCCCTCCCTGGCCTGCCTGCAGCCCCTCTATGAATCTGCTTCTCTGCCTCTGTAGTAAAAGGCCTTGGGTTTTCCAGGTCTGGTTTATCAGTTGATGTTTATCTCCCTTGAAAGTCTCTTTCCTTTTGATAAGGTCATACACAGCGATAATTTAAAAGGAAAAATAGTTCTGTGGTGGTTCAGGTCTCCTCTTCTATTTGTGAGGTACCTGTAGCTGGCCTCACTGACCTTCCAGACCACAAGGTACTTTTGACTTCTTTTTTTGTGTCAAGTAGTGAGACCTGTAGCAAGCAGACTGGGAGTTCTTGGCTCTGAGAGAAAGCTTTTGACCTTTGCAAGGTTGTGGTGATTTTTATTCCACTGAGCAGATAGGATGGGAGTTCTGTAGGGTCCCTGACGCCTCCTTGGTTTGCAGCTGGTGATAGCCAACTGCCTGGGCCACTCCAGGCAAAGCTCCTTTGTGTTCAGACCCCTTGCAAGCTTGTGGGGAGAAGCACATTGTAAATAAAAAGTGTGCGGGTGCCACCTGAGCAGCTTTAATTCCACGTTTTTTATCACTGTTTGAATTAAGAAGGGATTTTGGTTTTCACTGTTTTGCATGGAGAGACTCTATCATCTGTTGTTTTCTGTGTGACCATTTCAAATCATTTCAGGAAGGAATTGGTCTGGACCACAATTCCTTTGTTCTGTAGCAGGTACTAATTCCTGCATTTTCCACAGCGGGAAATGCTTTAGCAGTATTAGGATGGGGGTATGTGTATTTAAATCCCATCTGGTGCTGAGCTGAGAGTCCTGAGGAAGGTCATCCTAGGTAACCCCACACATGCATCCTATGTAGGATAAATGGTGACATGTTTTTTCCCTGTTGATGGTCCTGTATCCTGGAAAGATGAGGGTCATTTTTAGCTGGAAAGTGAAAGCACGTAAATGGCTGAGCTCCAAGGACAATTACAGCTGCGGAGGCATCTTGTTTTGCCAGCAGAATGAAATATTAGGAAGTCACATTTCTTTTGTGAGTTGACCTCAGTTTGTTGGTTTTTAAGGAGTCTCTGCTCCAAGTGTGCTGTGATGTGGAGGCTGGGAGGGGGAGAGGGACTCCAAGGGGAGCCGTGTCGCACTGCGGAATTATTGCAGGTAGAGAGATAAGGTTTGACGGGCTGGCTTTTATAATTTATGGGGTTTTAGCTCTCCAGTGTAGGATGGCTGGCTGTAAACAGTGATTTGCCACAGTGCTGGCAGAAAATTGAGAGCAGTGTGTGAAGGCTGGATCCTTCAAATGCCGTTGGTGTCCCAGAAGAGTTAGTGAGTATCAGCTGAAGCTAATGAGGGGCTGGCAGAATGTCTTGGGCCCTTGCAAAGCAGAGGTTTGGAAGTAATTGGCTTTTTCTTGCCTAGAAAACAGTGAAAAATATCAAATACAACCTTTTTTAATGAGGTCAAATGTACACTTTCCAAACCAGGAGGCCAAATTCTCCTGGAGCACATGTAAATGTTTTGTGTCACATGCTTTGGACAGCTGTAGGTCATTGAACTAAGGCTGTGCCTAAATTTTACATGAGCTGCTGTTGTTTCAGTGCAAGACAAGTGGCTTTTTGGAGTCAGCATCTATTATTTGAGAGTTATCTATGATTTGGCAGTGACAGCTGAAGTGCAGTGTTTTCTTTCCCCTCTCTGAGTGCACGTGCTCGCTTTGCCCATAGTGTCCCCGACGTTAATGCTGGCTGTGTTTCCAGGGTTGTTTGGGGATTGTAAATTGTTTGGAAGCAGCAGGAGTGACCTGCTTGTAAGAAGCATTTGCCTTCTGGCTGTTTTGTGGGTTCTGTGGATTCCCAGATCCCTTCCATGGAAAGGCAATTTTCTTGCAGGTTTAATGCCATACAAATGTGAAGAGAAGTGTAATTTGGAATGTTATGCAGCTAGAGTACAGCTTGTTTGTACAGTTATTGTTGTATTTCCTGAAAGGACAGCACAGAAGCTATAGGTGGCATAGGTAACAACTGTGTGAATACTTTCTGGTATTCAGGGAACAATTATGAGCAAAAATCTTGGTTTATTAGGTTTTTTTTAACTGATGTTTTAGGTCACTCCCAATTCTGTTTAAGAATAGTGAGTTCCTGTTCTTTGCTTATTTGATTTCAACTTTGCCAATACCAGATTTCATGAAGCAGATTTATGACTCACCTAGGCTTGGTTGTCATAAAATACAGTTTTGGGTAATGTGTGATTCCCTTTTGTGCCTTAGCTCTTCTCCTCTTCCCCTCCAGTAGTTCCTCCTTGCTTATCACTTCTTCCTGAGTTCATGTCATTATTTTTGGGGACATTTTGTTCTGTGTCATGTTTTAATTTTAACTTAGATGCATTCTTCCTAATGGATTTAAGGGCATAACACAATTCTGGCGGGGTCACCCTTCTCTTCCACAACATTTTTGTCTGACAGTGTGGATATTTGTTGAGTTGGAGAAGCTTGTATTTTAAGAAGAACAACATTTTTTGCTAAGAATGTCATTTACCAGGTTAAACTAATGTAAGGAATGGAATGAGGACAGAGTGAAGTGTGTTGACATATGTAAAGCAGAGGGGTTGAGGTAGAAATTCATGGCATACTAAAGGTTTAATTATACAGTAAGGAAATGGAAAATGTTCAGTAGCCCTCACGGGACTGAGGTACATGACTGAAATTGTGAAGTTATCCTAAACAAGTCTCAAAAGGACAATTGTTTTTACTTAAGGGTTGCTCCAAAATGTCGGATTAAAGCTCAAACCATCACCTGGAAGCAGAAGACAAGGGAAGAGACCTGGCTTTGTTATCAAACCAGATAAATCAGGAGCAAGTCTGTGCCTTGGTTGTGGTCAGAATGGTTTTCCAAACTGTTGGGCATTAGAAAACATCTACTTCCAGACTGCAGTGGGAATGATGCCTTTGTTCAAATGTCTTGGAAGAGCTGTGGCTGTCTTAAGGAGAGAGAAGGCCCTTGTTTTGGGTTTGCTGCAGCCATCACTTCCACCTCTTTGGTTTTCTGGGACCATGGGTGTTCTGTTTTGCACAGCCCTGTGACACTCTCGGTGCCCCAGAGCGGGACAGGCTCCTTTCCCAGCTCATTAGAGGAGCAGGAGCAGCTCTCCTGATGGAGGATCACATCCTTTTCCCAGCTCTCCCAGGAGGATGGAATCCTTCCAGACAGGGAAGCTCCCTGGATTCCAGTCATGATTTTGATTTCTGAAATCCTGTGTTCCTGTACTTTTCATGGGTTTGAAGCAGGTCTGTTTACTCAGATTGCTTCCAAATATTGAATCCCAATCTCACCTTGTCCCTCTGGGTGGACGAACAAGAGCATGAATTTTCTCTCCTTTCAGGAGTGGAGTTTGAGGCAGGCTTTGTAGCGTGGCCTCTGGGCTGAACCTCTCTCTGTAGATGTTCAGTCCTGGGGTTCTTTATTAGGCTGAAAGCTGGCTGGCTGGAGGGGCAGGAGGCTGATCTTATCAGGCCTGTTGTGCTTCCTCCCCTCCCATCCCATCCCATCCCCTCGGGGCTGGCTGAGCCCAGGCCTTCCCTGGCAGCTCCTCTTTGTTTGTAATTCAGTGGCTGAGGCACAATTTGTGTTGCTCTGCTTTGCAATTGCTCCAATGGCTTCCTCCTCTCCTTCTTCACCAGGCTGGCATTTTCTCCAGTCAGCAGGATGAAAATCCCTTTTTCCAGTTTCTGGTGTGCACTCTGGCCTGGTGGCTCAGAACCTGCCCTTGGAATTGATCTGGTTTGTGTTTTGTCAGGTAATTTTAACACTTTGCTGGGCAGAACATCTCAAATCCTGGAATGGAACCAATATTGTATTTGCTGGGACCCTCGTGGCAGGGAGGAATGATGAATCTTGACTCCATGTTCTCAGAAGGCTAATTTATGGCTTAATTTTACTATATTATATTAAAGAATATTATACTATACTAAAGAATACAGAAAGGATACCTACAGAAGGCTAAAAAGATAATAATGAAAACTCCTGACTCTTTTCAGGGGCTCTACACAGCTTGGCCCTGAGGCCAACAACTCACAGCAGAATGCAGTGAAACAATCACCTGTGGGTAAACAATCCCCAAACACATTCCACAGGAGCACAACACAGGAGAAGGAAATCAGATCATTGTTTTCCTTTTTCTCTGAGGCTCCTCAGCTTCCCAGGAGAAAACCCCTGGGCGAAAGGATTTTTCCAGAAAATGTGAATGCCACATAAGCAGACCTAAGGAGTGGTTCCCTCGCTGCTGTAGGAATATCTGGGGCTCTTTGCCATTGTTCAGCACCTGATCTCGCCCTCTGTGTGTGGCCATGGGCGCTGTTAATCTTTATTTGGACCCACAGATCCTCAGATTTGCCTTCTAGCAAGTGCATGGCTTCTGCAAGCTTTTTATTCCTGTTCAGTGTTTATCAACAGACATCAAATTCAGTTGTCTTGCCTGTAGACAATGGAAATGTCACTTCTGTCCCTTGTGACTGGAGAAGGAGCTTTTTATAGGCTACTGGAGTGAATAAAAAAGCTGCACACAATGTTATTTTTGTTGTGTGGGGTTTTTTTCCATTATAACATTTTGATATTTTTGTATGTCTAAGAATGAATGGTTGAAAAAGGTATTTTTCCTGAAGTTTTTCTTCCTCTGAAATAGCTTTGGATAAGTTGGGAAAGCAGCCATGTAGGCCTTGGTAAAAACCTAATTGTTGTGTTAGGTGACCATTTCTCTTCTGTCCCAGTATTGTGAACAAAATGGGAAGCCATTCCATTAAACTTCACTAAAATAGTTGAATTAATTTAGTTATAAGGAAGGGAACCTGCAAATGTTCCCTGCAGAAATTCACTGTAGCAGAAGAGGTGTCGGAAGAGCTGGCAGGAAGTACAGGGAAAAAAAAATAGTGAATTTAGCAGAAAATTCTTAAAATACCTGAAAATGAAATGAATGCTCCTGGACTGGGAAGCAGATGAGGAAGTGATGAATTGGTTTCTGTTTGAGTGATGGGCAAGGAACTGAGAAAGTAATTTTAAGTAGCTGATACATTCACCTGAACTGTGGAATAATCACAAAATAGATGGGTAAAGCAGCTTGGGGTGGGAAGGTCACAGCACTCTTTGGTATTCCAGCAGGCACATCAGTGCCATCTTTCCTGTCCCTCATGTTGGCTGTAGCAGTGTTGGAACTGAAGGAGAATCTCAATTACCTGCAGTGTTCCCACATTGCTGAAACCTGCCTTGAAGGGCTGATGGTAAAAAAAAAAAAAATAAATGGCTTTTATTGCTTGGTTTTAAAAAAAATCATGTATGACTGGAAATATTCCACTGAACCCGTAACTGAGAGCCTGCATTTGAGCACAGTCCTCAGGATGCTGGGTAAAATCCTGTAATATTGCAAAAGAAATGAGGGTCAGGTGGCTGTAACAGCCTGAGGAGAGATGGCTGAAATGAATATTACCAGAGTGGACAGGGGAAAATACAGGAGTGGGAGATGCCTTGATGAGGCAGTTTGTGAACCAGCTGGGAAATGGACTGTCACAGCCTTAACCAAATGGCCATATTTTGTCCTAGAGATTGCCTGGGAAAGCAGGCAAGCAATGGTCGTACTTCTCAGATCAATTGCTCCCAGTGATAGCAATCCTTGCTGCTGTGAAATTCCTGATGCCTACGTTGGAAACTATAAAGTAGAGGCATTTTTGCCTTGGCAGGTGTACTTCCAATTTGAAGGAAATTGATGCTTAGGTTGAAGCAGATCCTTACTAAAGGTTTTTTAGTCTGTATCAAATAGTGGAAGCATTTCCTGCAGTGGATTTGCTGGTAGAGGAGCACAGTTTGATGTTCTGTGATATTTGCAGTTATGCAAAACTGCTGTGGTGCTGGGTTAATGGCTGGATTCAGTCTTGGAGGTCTTTTCCAACCTTAATGATTCAATAAGTATCTCATGTAAGGCTTGGAAAGGGCTGTGGATTTTCAGGTGACGCCTAAAATATATCGGTGTGCTTTTCCAAATGAAATATTTGTCAGTTTTATTTCGTTATGGCCGGAGCATTTCAGAAAGGTCAAGGCATAAGATTTACACTCCAAGTTGTGGCTTGGCTGCTACAGTTTCCTGTCTTAATCAATAATTGTATTATTAGCAACCTTAAGCTACTCAGGAGGCTGTTGAAAAATACTTTTCAAGTGAGTAAAATTATCATTCCTTGGTATGATAATACAGCGTCCCTCTATCTTATTTATTGGGGGCTTATTGAAATGTTTGAGCCAAGACATGTCCTGCTCCGGTGGATTTATACAGCTTCAAGCTGCCATGCTCTGCCCCAAAACAGTCCAGAAAAAACCCAAGATGCAGCTGAAGCTTTTGGGTAGATTTCTCCTGATGCCCATAATGCCATTGGCAGGGTTAATAATTTGTGTTCAAAGCCTGTGCAAGGCTTGTGGTTACCCCCAAAATGCAGTGTGTGAGCAGAAAAGTCTTATGAAGATTTGGTGAAATAAAGCTGTCATGAAAGTAGTGGGGGGACCCAGGGTTGGTTTTTTAGCCAATAAAAATTATATTTTCAGGCTTCTTAACACCTTTCTTTTCTGTTTTAAATTATTCTGCAAATAATTTCTGTTTTTAAGGAGCTTTGCAATGGGATTCTGGCTAGTGGAAGGGCAGGAGATGAGTGCAGATTGTGTAATTAGCCATCAGCTTCCCTTTGTGCTGTTTGTGTTTTGCCCTCTTCACTCACAGTGGCTTGGGGAAGGGCTTTTCTGTCCTGCTGGGTTGCAGAATAGCTTAAAGATATCTTAGGACATGTTTGGGCCACAGGGGGATTTAGGATGGGTTTAGAGGGCATCCCATCGTTAGCAGGATCTGGATTTAATATGAAAACCCCTAAATGAATATCTAATCCTCTTCTTTCTGGGGATAGATGTTTTATCCTCATTTTGAAACACGGCCTTGCAGTGTTGCAAGTAACTGAAAATCTCTGAGCATCTGCAGCTGGCTGCTTGCCAGGCCAGACACATGGATATACATTGCATTTTGGAAATTAGGGAATGCTGAGCTCCAGCCAGGGGGGCTTGGTGGTGTTTGGGAGTTAGCAGTGTGTGCTGTGATAATGGGTTGTTCCTGTGGGTTTCCCTAAGTGGGTGTCTTGGTTTGGAAAGACAGGTGTCTGCTAAGGAAGGCAGGAGCCTCCCCTGAAATGGAAAACGTAATCCCCCCCCCTCCGAATTGCTATACATTTGAAATTAAGGGGGGAGCTCTCAGACAAAAAATATGGCAGCCCAATAACAGTTCTTTACTAGGGAAGAAAATAAAAAGATAAAATAAACAATGCAGTAAACCAAAACAACACTGACAGAGTCAGAACACAGCCTGACACCCTGTGGGTCAGGGTGTCGTTAGCAGTCCAATTGGAATTGGGGCTGCAGCCCTCCTGGAGTGTCAGGGCTGGTTCTGCTGGAGCAGGGATCCTGTAGAAACGTGTAATCTTCCTCTGAAGCTCCAGTGGAAGAGGCAGCGGTTCCCCTGGGAAATCCAGTGGAGAAGCCGTGCTGGTGTTCCCGAACTTCCAGATTATATCCAGGAAGGAATGCTTGGCTCCTCCCTCTGGGCAGAGCATCTCCCAATGGGATGCTGTAGTCCTTACCAGCCCTGCAGTGACACTCAATAGCCTGTTATCAGCAGATGTCTTCCCAGAGGGAGGAGTGGGTGTGGAGGAGATAAGGAAAACTGCCCACTGAACGGAAGACAGCTGCCATCCAGATGGCAAATGGAGTACAATTTGCTTGGCAATCCAGGACAGTGGGGTTTTTGGTTTATTTCTCATGCTGAGGGAAACAAGATCTGCCAAGTACAAGAAGTTAAATTCAGCAGGAACTAAAATTCTCCTGGTTACAAGAAGTGTGTGTGGCAGCCCATGCTAAGCCTGTCCTTAGCCCGGCCTCAGCCTTGGGTTCCTTATTCCTAATGATTCCCATGGATTTAAGAAGTGAAAGGCACAGTTATGTTGCTGCCAGAGGGCAGGGATGGGTGGGATTTTGGGAAGGAATTGTTCCTGTGAGGTGGGGAGGCCCTGGCACAGGGTGCCCCGAGCAGCTGTGGCTGCCCCTGGATCCCTGGAAATGTCCAAGACCAGGCTGGACACTGGGGCTTGGAGCAACCTGGGATAGTGAAAAGGGGTGGAATGGGATGGTCTCTAATGTCCCTTCCCACCCAAACCAGACTGTGATAGGATTCCATTCCGGAAGGAAGGCTGAAGGACAGAGATGGAGCTGATCCTTCCTCTGGACTCCCGCTGTTACTTGTGGGCTGCTTTGTAAAAGCAAGATACGGATTTACTGGAGCAAATCTGGTGAGGGACTGAAAGAGGATGAAGGGATGGAGCATCTTTCAAGTGAGGAGGGGCTGAGAGCTGGGACTGCTCATCCTGGAGAAGAGAAGACTCGGCCAGCTTATCCACTGGTGTTAAACCTACCTGTGAAATGTTCTGCTGGTTAGAATCCAGAGCGAGTGCTCTGTTCATCATTTCAGCTGAAACAACTCCATGGCTCAGATTTTAGAGCATTAAGAGTTCCTTCTGAAGCTTGTAACAAAAATCATGGGGTTGACAGGAGCTGTGTGTGCTTGGTGGGATGCTCACCTGAATGCTTCGGAACGTTCTGAGTGCTCCATGTGCTTTGCAGGGTCTGTGCTGGAGCCCTCAGAGCTGGTGTCTCTGCTCTGTACATGGTTAACTTGGAGGCTGAGTCACAGTTTTTCCCAGTTGGATAAATGTGGTGGGAAATTCTGTGGGCTGGAGCAGATTGGAGAGACAGACTTCCTGGGTATCTCCTCTTGAGAAAAATTTCCTTCTGACTGAACATCTGGTCCCTGTCTCAAGATTAACCTTTAGCATTAGATTTGCTGAGCAGTTAAGTAATGAATACATACAAAACTGTGTGAGGTTTTTTTAATTCTTTCCATTGTGAATATAAATACTTAAAGCAGTAAAAGAGCAAGGTTTTAATTTGCTGTAAAGTAGGAATATACATTTTCAACAACATTTGGAGCCCTAACTGTGTGTCTTGGAAAAGACAAGAGCTCTTGAAGTGAGTAATGAACCCTTCATGAGGTGTTTTTCAGCACCTGCATGAAACCCCTCATGAATTAAGTTTTTCATATACATGAGTCAGCATTTCCAATATGTGAAAATGCCAGTTGTGAGCAGCATCTTTTACTCTGTCAGTGGCTCACTGAGGCCTGGGTGATGAACAAACTCTTTGTGTTAAACAGAAAGTTCAGGTTTTAGGAGTAACTCTGAGTTTCTCCCAGAAGTTGTCTTCGAATCTTGTTCTGACTGGACTAAGTGCTAGAAAATCCTAACCTCATCTGGGTTTTTTAAAAGAAAATGTCTTGTGGCATCCTTACAAAACAATGCTGTACAGGGGGAATGACCTGAAAGTGCTGGTGGTTGTATGAAGATGATTTTTATTGCATGGTTATGATTGAACTGTAATTCACAATTTGTGTTTTACTTGGAAAGCGCTTGAAATTTCAACTATTTAAAGAAAGCTGTCGTGGAACTCATGCAGAGAGAAAAACGTGGCAGTCCCTGAAGTGGGAGTTTTGGTGATCCATACATTAAGAGAACTAATTTTGCTAATGGATAAGTTATGTCTTGGAATTTCATCTTGTGTGATAGGACTGAACCTGCTTTTTATGGAAGGATGAATCTTTTACATGCTCCTATTAGCTGGTGTTCAAACAAGCCAGTACATCTTGTGGGAGTGTTCCAAATGTTTTTGCAGAAAATGGTGCAGCTGAGTAATTAGGCTTTTTTATAGGCAAATAAAAAGGAGGGATTAGAAGAGGGAGGCTGCTTTGAGGCATGAAGGGATGGATACCTGTGTTCCATGTTAAATCAAACCCAGGCTTTGCTGCCCCTGCTCCGGAGCTGCTGGCTTAACACTTGTGTTTTCTGGGTGGAAATGGAGAGGGAGCAGTGCCTGCAGTGATAGGAAGAGAGCTGGAAACTGGAAAGGTTTTGGGGTAAGTGTTTCCTCCACCGAAGCACTCAGGGCTTTGTCCAGAGGTGAAGGACACAAGTTCTCCCTCCCTCCCTCCCTCAGCCCTTCTCTCACTGGGAGGTGCTGGGAACCGAGCCCAGGAGCCTTTCCCATGGGGAGCACATGCTGGGGTGGCCTCTGCCTCCCCCACAGCAAGAGCTGCTGTTGGAGGTAAAGCCCCTTTCCTTCTGCTACCCGGCAGTTGTTTGGTTTTGCTTTAAAAATATTTAAAGAAGACGGTTCAGTGTCTTTAAAGAATGTTGTTTTGGATGTGGTTCTTCTCTTCTGTAAGGGATATTCCAGTCTAAAATATGATTTAGGGTTATTAATATATGATTACTTGTATCAGAAGGCATTGTTGCCATATCGCTATGGCTTTAATGAGATTTTTTTTTCATGTAACATTAATATGTTATGATTAGGGTTTTTTTGTTTTCTTAAGCTTGAACCTTCATCATTTGTGTTTGCTTGTTATGAGGAGGGAAGTCCCTCCAATTTCTTTATTCTCTCACTTTGTTATACCACACAGAATGTTATGAAAGGCATAGATATGAGTTTGCTTTCCTTAGAGAAATACTCAATTTTTTAAAGTGTTTTCATTTGATATGAAACTTAATATAGCAAAATCATGTTTGAGCACTTTTAAAGCCTTTACCTGTGCAGGAAAATTCAGGCTGGGGAGACCACAGAGGGTCATCTAGTCTCACCTCCTGCACAAGGCAAGGTCAGGCCAAAACCTGTGTAAAACCTGTCTGGTGTGTGACCTGGGGGAAACAAACAAAACAAACCAAAACCAAACCCACTGCTCATGTTTGACAAAGCTGTCTGTAAGTATTTCCCAGTCTCTAGCTCTTCTCTGCTCTCCCCCCAGCTGCAGGTAATAGGAGTGTGTAAAACGCCCAGCTCTGGGGTTTTGCAAGTCTGTTTCAGGTAGGTTTTTGTGCTGTTGCTTTCCCTCCCCTGTGTAAACAAAGATATCCATGAAAACTGAGGCTGGAGGAGGGGTGAAACCCACGTGAGGCTGTTGCAATGTATTTGCAAGGTTAGGCCATGGTGTGCGCCAGCCAGCCCTGCCTCTAAGTGTGTTAGCAAAGCCTCGGGAACTCATCAAGACTACTGAGACACAAATTGTGCTAAATTAAGGAAGAAGAGGCGGAGAAACTGAGTATCAAGACAGCAAAAAGTAGATGAGAGAGGACTGGAAACACCTGGAGTGTAACCAGTCACACACTCTGAGAAATGCAGGCAGAGAAGGAGTGATGAGACAAAGGCACCGATCAAGAAGTGTGTGCTTAGCGGCTGGTGGAACCCATAAATATGTGTGTAATGCACACAATAAATGGCTTCTGCTCAGTCACATTGATGAGTTGTGCAGGAGTCCTGGATTGCCCACGTCAGCTCCAGGAAGGAGCTGAGCTGTAGGCTTGGCACTAAAGGATTGCCAAGGTACCTGTCTGGCTGTGTTTCCTGACTGCTTTGAGCGTGATCCTGATCTCTTGGGACACTAGCTGGAGGCTATAGCACACCAAGATTGCTGCTGTTTGTCCAGCCTTGTCTGCTCCAGGTTCCCAGGAGCTCCAGGAAAAGCCACCTCTGCTTGCTGCTGGTGAAGGGTGACAGGGACAGGGTGACAGCAGAGCCTCAGCGCTCCACCTGTGGCTCCGAGGCAGCACATCTTACCCAGTGCTGGCCCTTCAAAACCTGCTGAGGCTGTTTGCAACTGAGACCTGCCAGATTAGGTAGAATTCAGTGCAGAAGCTGCAGCTTGTTTTCCCAAAATTCCCTAATGCTGGCCAGAGATTTGTCACTGTCTGGTTTCTGAGGGCCAGGCTTTGCACTGCCCTG